>NW_007226756.1:287103-297768 GCF_000164805.1 Carlito syrichta
TTTTTTTTTATTATGTAGAGATGAGGTCTCGCCAAGTTGCCAGGTGGGTCTCGAACCCCCGGCTCAGGCAATTCACTCACCTCAGCCTCCCAAAGCGTGGGATTACAGGCTGAGCCATCGAGCCCGGCTTGATACTGGGTTTCTTTTAGGTTATATCAATAGATACCACCTCAGATACAACTCTCTTAGCTTGTCTATAACTTATTTGGGCCATCATTCAAAAGGGAGGTGGCTGTAATAGAGTTTTGGAAAACATGGGTAGTTTGGGACTTGACTAGATGAGCTATAACATATATTTAGTGAATGCCTGCCAAATTGTAGTGCAACACATTAAGCACTAGAAATAAAGTGTCTATGTTCCCCGCCCTTGAGGGGCCTCCAGGCTCTTTTGAGGATAGGACTTGAACCTAGGGGGAGAATATAAATATAATGTGATAGTACCGAAAATAAGTACTATTGGTATAGAGGAGGCAAGAGTTTCCTCAGGTGGGGAACAGCTTTAACAAAGACATAGAGGCAGGAACAAACAGACTGTGTTTAAAAAATACTAGTTAACCTGTGGCTGGATCTAATGCTTTGTGAAGGCTCCAACCTGGGGAAGGCCTTGGGTACCAAGGCCTCTCATGGTGGGAGATCTCAAATTTTTTTAGAATTCCTTTAGACCACATATTTACAAGTAACTTCATTGAAAGAGTAGTGCTGGCCGGACATGGTGGTTCACGCCTGTAATCCCAGCTTTTTGGGAGGCTGAGGTGGGAGGATTGCTTGAGGTCAGGAGTTTGAGACCAGCCTGGGCAACATACTGAGATCTTGGCTCCACAAAAAATATTAGCCTGGCATGTGGTATGTGCCTGTAATCCCAGCTATTTGGGAAGCTGAGGCAGAAGAAGTTCAAGGCTGCAGTGAGCCTTGATTGTACCACTGCACTCTAGTTCAGGCAACGGAGTGAGATCCTGATTCAAAAAAAGAAAAAAACAAAAGTAGTACTCTACTGTGTTGTTGTGGTTTTGACAACTTAAATGAATATGAATTTGGATTATTTGGTAATTATTATTTGAATAACCATGGTTTGAAATCTGTTGCTGTTGAATATGCAGAGAGAAATAGACACTTCTCTCCAATCCTCAAAATATTGTCTTTTTTTTTTTTTTTTTGAGTTGGAGTCTCACTCTATCACCCAGACTGGAGTGCAGTGGCTGCTCCCGGCCACCGCAGCCTCGACCTGCTGGGCTCCGGCAATCCTCTCACCTCAGCCTTCGAAGTAGCTAGAACTACAGGCGCGCACTACCACGGCTGGCTAATTTTTTTATTTATTGTTGAGATGAGGGCTCACCAAGTTGCCCAGGTGGGTCTTGAACCCGCGGGCTCAGGCAATCCACTCACCTCAGCCTCCCAAGGCGTGGGATTACAGGCTGAGCCACTGAACCCGGCAATATTAAGTCTTTAAAAAAATTTTTTTCCTGGCATTTGTTACTGAAGCTCTGCTTTTATAAATGTAGAAAACTGCTGGTCCCACTCATTCATGGTCTATCACCAGTTCTGTCTCCTTTATCTAGCTGGCCCTAAAGTCTAGTCAACACTGCTCTCCCCACTTACTGAAAGCACAGATCCAACTTGGCTGGATTATGCATTTGTTATGGGTCTAGATACGCTTAAACATGTCTCTACACTATTTTATTTATTTATTTTTATTTTTTGAGTTGGAGTCTCATTCCTTCGCCCAGCCTGGAGTGCAGTGGCATGCATGCTCACGGCCACCCCAGCATTGATCTACTGGACTCCGGTGATCCTTCTGCCTCAGCCTTCTGAATGACCCAGAACTACAGACACGCACTACCACGTCCAGCTATTTTTTATTTTATTGTAGAGACGAGGTCTCGCCAAGTTGCCTGGGCGGGCTCGGGCAATCCACTTGCCTTGGCCTTCCAAAGTGCTGGGATTACAGGCTGAGCCACCGAGCCCGGCCTACGCTGTTTTAAAATTTGTTTCATGGTTTGTGTATGGGTAAGTCTAGAATTCACAACACCGTAAACTCCTGAAGGTCAAATTTATACTTATTTTGATTTCTTCTCTTGTTTCCAGCACAATGTGAGGCACACAGTGGGCTCCCAATAAATGCTTGTTAAAATCAAATTGGATCAAAAGGTTGGCTAAAACTCTAGAGGAAAATGCAAAGCCAACAGCTACTTTGCTGACAGAAGGTTACACATCTTTGTAAATGTTGTATCAGTCTTTTAATTCTTCTGAGATTTACCTAAGGTCAAAAGAGAGAACTGATCTTTTTCTGTTTTTTTATTTTACAGATATGGAGTACAATTCAGGGTCAGGTACACAAATGTCGATTATGCAGGTACTTTTGTTGATGAGGTGTGCCCCTCCCTCCCTCCCTTAGCAGTTTCCCTCAACTGCCAATCCCTTTCTTATAGTGTTATGATAATTGTTCAAGGCCCACTGATAAGTGAAAACATATGGTAATCAGTTCTTTGTTTCTGTGATAGATGACTATGATCAGCTCTAAATCCATCCAAGTTGCTGCAAAGTTCATATGTTTGTCTTTCTTTATGGCTGCATAATATTCCACTGTGTATATATACCACATTTTTTTTAAATTCAGCCCAGCTTTGATGGGCAGCATGGGGGCTTCATGTTTTTGCTATTGTGAATAGAGTTACAACAAACATATGTGTGCAGGTGTCTTTTTTTGTAGAATGATTTGAGTTCTTCTGGGTATTCCCAATAGGGGAATTGCTTGGTCATATGGAAGGTCAACTTCTAGTTCTTTCAGGAACCGCCATACTCTCTTCCAAAGAGGTTGCACTAGTTTGCATTCCCACCAGCAGCATAGAAGTGTTTCTTTTCTCCACATCCTCACCAGCATCTGTTGTTGTTTGTTTTATTAATGATGGCCATTCTTACTGGGGTTAGGTGGTATCTCAGTGGGGTTTTGATTTGCATTTCTCTGATGATTAGTGAGGTTGAGCACTTTTTCATGTGTCTGTTGGCTGCCCATATATTTTCTTTTGAGAAGTGTCTATTCATGTCTTTGGCCCACTTTTTAATGGAGTTGTTTGTTTTTTTCCTTTCAGCATGTTTGAATTCCTTGTAGATCCTAGGTGTTAGGCCTTTGTCAGATACACAGTTGGCAAATATTTTTTCCCATTCTGTGGGCTGTCTCCCTGCTTTCTTGATGTTTTCTTTTGCTTTGCAGAAGCTCTTCAGAGAGCTGATCTCAATTTAACAATTTATCTGTTCATAGGGTTGTACTTTCCATATTCAAGCCACAGATCCTTGTGAGCCTCAAGGACTATTTGGGTTGGGTAAGTCAGAGAGGCATTGATATTTGAATTTGGAAGATGAGGAATCAGAGAGACACAGCAATGAGGGGCCCTGCTGAAAGCCACATGGAAAAAAGATGGAATCATCTATTGAAAAAGCTGAGATCCAATCCAAGTCTTAGGACTCCTAATCAATTCTCTTTTTCACCTCAGTACATTTTAGGTTAGGAATTTTGACTTTCTATAAAGAGGTACTTTTGTTTTCCCTAAAGACTTATAGAAACCAGGCTTGGTTTTTAATGTTATGGGTTGATGGGTAAAGAAGAAGTACGGGTGAGGAGTGGGGTCTCCTCCTGAGACCTTTCCTACTGAGGTGATCTTTCCTGCAGAAATCTCCAGAAGTCAGGAAAAAAGTTAAATCAGAGCTTGTCTGAGCAACTATTCTTCAAGACTGTGTTGCTCAGTTACTTACAAGGAGGGACCCTAAAATACCTGGAATTTATTTATAAAAAATTATGTATTTATTCTTACATGTCTAGACCTCAGTGACTTTCAAAGTACTCATCGTTTGATGCAATACACCTATTGAGAACTTTTTTCATTGTTCAAAACAGTTTTTGAATTCGTCAGTTTTGATGCCTTTTAGTGCTTCAGTAATTTTTTGTTTCACTTCTTCACATCAGCAAAACGTTTACCTTTGAGGACTTTTTTCACGTGAGGCACCAGAAAAAGAAGTCACTTGGTGGTAAGATTGGGTTAATAGAGAAAGTGGGGCACAGGAGTCATGCCATTTTGGATAAAAAACTGATGAACACTCAGTGCAGTGTGGGCAGGTGCACTCGTAAATCAACCATCATAAAATGGGCAAATGCACTGAAAGAATCTCCAAAAAAAATTCACAGACTGAACGCAGTCTCTCACAACAACGCTAGCTGGTACATTGATGCTGATGGGTTCCTAGAATGCTCACCTAGTGGAGGAGACCTGTACTATAAGGGGCCTGCTCTCCACAAAATAATTCCAGTTTTGTTTTTTTTTTGCCCCCCTTGTACTTATTTAGTATGTTAGGAAATCCAGGCCCAGGTTAGCAATGAGACTTACCTTCAGTCACAGGACTGGCCTCTTCTGACTCCTAGGTCAGTGTACTTTGTATCATGCTATGATTTCCTCTTGTGTACTAAAGAGCTCCTTGAAGAGCTTTCTCTACCCCAAGGTCACCACAGACACAGGACAGCAGTGGTGGAGGGGATACTCAGGCTGACTTATTCATGGCTGAGGCTGCCTCTTAGAGCCTTACAATAGCAAGCAGAAACTGGATGGGAAACCTCACAACTGTGGGAGGAAGGCAGAAAACAGATTATCTCATGTTAAAAATTATTTTAATGCTTTAAGGTGTGTTCAGCTACTGAATTTCATAAGGGTGATAATAATAATAATAATGACATCATAGGATGATAATAAATCCTTTGAGATGTTGCCAGAACTATGTATCACAGGTTTTAGATGCCAAGGGGCAGCTGCTTGGCTAAATGTGGCCCCCAGTTGTCAGGGAGAGACCCACCCTGATATGGTAGAAACAAGTCAACAAAAATGTGCAGGGCACACACAGGGCAGAGCTCCTTGGAGTTGAAGTCTTCGATGTGGACACCATCTCTGCTTTTAAGGAATTAGCCATTTGAAAATGCGCTCGGTTTTTTTAAGTTTGACATAGAGGCTTGTATGACTTCATGAACCGGCTTGCGCAGGTCAGAAATCAAATGAATCATGTGCCCTAGTTGATTACCCTGCTTCAAACCAAATGGTTGACAGGTGTCAGTATTGTGGAGCAGGACACCTATGAAGACAGTGTTAGCAATAGACTTGTGTTAACTTTTTTGTTTCCAAGATGGTTTCGTTTCCTTGAACTAGAAGGTAGAACTTTACCACCTACTGTGCAATTAGCAGGAATCACTGATTTTCACCCTACTGTCCTCTTCTAAAATCCAGCAAGAATTTTATAGGCAACTGAACTATCTCCCCTATTGGGTTTGTTTGGAAGATTAAATGAAATGGTTTATTTGAGTTTTGGTTTGGTTGTTTTAGTCGTTTTTTTGAGTGGGTAAGTAGTAAGCAGTGTGATACAGTTAAGAGACCAGTTTGGGTTTCATGTTGGTGGATTCAGAGGAAAATGAAGTTAACTTTGTGGACTGTTGGCATTTGACTGGTCCAGGCTTCCCGTGTTGTGGTAAGAAAATGGAGTCTTGAGAGTTAAAGTGATCTTTTCCTCCGATGTCACCCTTGAACTAAGTGTCATAGCTGGGATCAGAACCCAGAACTTTGGTTCTTATAATGTTACAGAGTCTGTCAAGTTTGTTCTCATGACCAAGTGAGATCAAATGAGATTTGAAGTGTTACTTTATTGAAATGTGTCCCCTAAAGCCTGCTATTGCGGAAAACTAATATTCGTCCTGGGTAATGGCAGAGCTGTGGGGCCTTGGATGCCAGCTGTTCTTGAGGAGGGTTTCCCAGCTGTTGCCAAGGCCAACTTTGCGGTGGAGCCACCCAGAAGTAGAGTATTCCAAGAGCACAAATTCCATATAGAATTGGGCCAAAACAGGTCAAAGGCCCAAATAGTTGCAGCTATTTGGGAAACAGGTGGGAACAATGGAAAATTCATTTTGTTAAATGTGTGATTAAGTCAACACAGTTGATTTATTCCAGTTGCTTGGTTTTGGAAGACAGTGCATGTAGTGTTTACAAGCTTCCTTCTTCCTTCCCTTTCCTTTCTGCCTTGCCTTCTCCTTTCTTTCTTCTTTTTAGAAAATTAACATTTGAACACCATTTAGAATTTAAAAGAAACTGGAAGAGTGATTTAACTCTCTTTAGCTTATGAGGAGATAGTAAATGAAAGTTGATTACCAGTCATGTAACATCTCCTGCCCCCATATAACAAGAGGACATGTGATTTCAATGCAGTTACAAATTTTTAGTTGAATGTAAGGGAAACTAAGTTTTATTAGGTCCCCAGCCTGAGACAACCCCACGCTGGGTGCTTTCACATACTTTTCCTCATTTAATCCTTACAAAATTGCTATTTGCCCCAAATAGATGCTAAACATCAGGACAAGGTTTTTTGTTGTTGTTTTTTCATATTCTGCTGCAGCTTTCTGCTTTCAGATTATTATTTTAAAGAAAATGTAGCCTGTCTTGTTTATGTACTACCTAAAATAATTTTTAAATAATTATTTAAAATAATTTTTAAAATAACATATCCCTTAAAGCATTTAAAAAGTGATATCTAAATTTTGAAATTATAATTACTCAAAGGACTTAATTTCTGGTGTGCTGTAAATACTGACATTTAGAATTCAAATGCTCTATTGTTCTTTTAAGTATGTCCAATGAAATCTACTCCCTAGCAATGCGACACCCACCATGTTTCATTAAAGGAAGATAAAAGCAAGCTCTTTTAAACAGCTGGAATTTGTGGCATTCCTTTTTTTTCTGGAACCTGTGGTATCCCATTTTATTTCCCATAACAAATTTTATCCTAAGATAGTGCATTATATTTGCAAGTATTTTATCAATCACTCTATTAGACTTCAGTTTGACAAAGGTATGCACAAATATTAAAATTAAACTTCAGATTTAAACTTCCTAATAAAAATTTAAAATTGTTTTAATTTCCTGTGATTATAGATCTAAGTTTTATTTTTTTAATTTTGGATTGAATTATCATTATAATTATTACTAGTACATGGTTACTCAAAATAGCATAAACATGTTGAAAATAATAATTACTGAATATAAAAATTAACACTCATTGGAAATACATCCTTTATGAAATTGATGAGACTTTTAATTTTTTCCATGAATTCATAATCCAGGAATGGACATTACTAATTGTTAGTGTGAAGGTTTGGCATTGACTCTATTCTTTTTTTCCCATTTATAGATGTGAGCACTGAGAGTACATAAATAAGAAAATGCAAATGGGAGGAATTTTATTATGGCAATTTCACAAACATTCTTTGAACTACATCAGATATTAGGCCAGAAATCATATTCTACTAGTAAAAATTATTACTAATGATCCATCATCTATGGCTTAATGAAATTCTCCTTTAATTTTGTGCAAAGTTAAGAATAAAAATGATACAACTTGCAGAAGAACTTTTTACCCAATCATGAGACTATTTTGTTGAGAGAGGCAATTGCTATGGGCCCTGAATGCCCTTGCACATTCCTGCTGAGTGTGTCAAGAATGCAAGGCTTATGCTGGGTGGGTGGCTCATGCCTATAATCCCAGCACTTTGGGAGGCGAGGTGGGAGGACCACTTGAGGACAGGAGTTCAAGACAAGCCTATTTCTTAAAAAAATTTTTTTACAGCCGGGCTCGGTGGCTCAGCCTGTAATCCCGCGCCTTTGGGAGGCTGAGGTGAGTGGATTACCCTCGCCCGCGGGTTCGAGACCCGCCTGGGCAGTGAGACCTCATCTCTACAATAAATCAAAAACTCAGCTGGGCGTGGTGGCACATGCCTGTAATTCCAGCTACTCAGAAGGCTGAGGCGGAAGGATCGCCGGACCCCAGCAGGTCGAGGCTGCGGTGGCTGCACTCCAGTCTGGGCAACCGAGGGAGACTCCAACTCAAAAAAAAAAAAAAAAAAATTTTTAAAAGCAAGGCTCTCACCACTTTTTACTAGGGCCATTTCTCAAAGTAGCAAGCAGACTTGAGATGAGACTACATTTCTCCTCAGACAAAAACCTACTTGCTGTGAAATTGATGAACCTTTCAAGCTCAATGTGATATAAATCTACACTGTACATAGCATCCATTTAGGTCCACCTGTGTTGTCCCATGGGAAATGGGGACATGGGAAACCAACATGAACCAACAGCATGCTCATGCTTCTTCTTGTGTTGAGAGTAATAAGAGTTGCAATCTTTGACCCAGGAGTTTCACATCTTGTCCATGAAACATTAACAGATTAGTTTATTAGCTTGTAAATAGGATAAAATCTCAGATATTACAGACACTGATATATTTATGTTTTTAACTTCTGAGAAGAATGCCAAGAAAGCACTACCATGACTTGTTGAATGATGGCTAGTTACTCTTTCACATGATTTCTGGCATAAAACTCAGATGTAGTTCAAAGAATTTTTGTGAAATTGTCCTGATCACTAAAATACATTCTAAGTGTTGGACACATCTATATTTTATTGGTGTCAATGCACCCTTGTCAATATAATATTAAAAAAACCTTTAAAAAGTATTCTCATGTACTTATAAAAAATATATTCATCAAAAACTTGGAGCCATAGCTTTAGTTCATTCAATTTTGAAGATGTTTGCCATTGTTACCTGATTGATGAAACCAGTTACACCAATCAGTCAAAATAAATTAGTTACACCAATCAGCCAAAATAAACTCATTCAATGTCACTTACCTGTCTTTATTTTTTGAATCTAAATAAGCATGCTATATGCCCATTTGGAACACCTATTTTATTTCTAAATACAATGATGGATGTGTATAGGTTTCCTCACATATCTCCTCAAAAACATGGAATTCAGTTTCCTTAACTTAATAACATTTGCCATCTTAGGGGCAACATCTAATGTTCTAGGAAAATTAACATAATCTCTTGGCAACTCAGATTTGTTCATGAATAAAACAAGGTTTCATTAAGATTAGAAGAGCGAATCTGAGAAATGAAGCCCCTCTCATGCCTGAGTTTGAAGCAGCTTCACAGGTGATAGATGTTCTTATTCACTCTTTCCAAAGATAGCCCAAATCAACATAAATAAAAATAGGAGAATTTGAAAATTATTTTATCAATTACAGACCTAGAAAAGTCTTTGCATACTATAATTTTTTTTTTTTTTTTTTGAGTTGGAGTCTCACTCTGTTGCCCAGACTGGAGTGCAGTGGCCGCTCCTGGCCACTGCAGCCTCGACCTGCTGGGCTCCGGCGATCCTTCCGCCTCAGCCTTCCAAGGAGCTGGATTACAGGCATGCACTATCACGCCCAGCTGATTTTTTGATTTATTGTAGAGATGAGGTCTCGCTGCCCAGGCGGGTCTCGAACCCACGGGCTCAGGCAATCCACTCACCTCAGCCTCCCAAAAGCGCGGGATTACAGGCTGAGCCACCGAGCCCGGCTATACTATAATTTTTAACAGCAATGTTGTTTTCTTTGCTATAATGGTGGAGATCAATTATTAATTGGGAAATATTCTTAGATTATTAATCTGCAAGGGAGATAGTTTATCTATAGTAGTTTTTGCCACAATCTGCTGAATGACTTTTCAATGAAGTACAAAGGTATCTGAATAGAAAATCAGTTTGATTGCAGAAATGCTGTCTACTGAACTCCTTAACCACACGTTCACCTGCCTGCAGAATATCTCCCTCCACATTTCCAATAGACATTTCAAACACGACATCTCTAGAACCGAACTTCTATTTTTTAATTCCAAAGCCACTTCATCTTCAGTCTCCCTGGTCTCAGTTGATGGCAACTCTATCCTTTCTTCTGTTCAGGCCAGTATGCTTGACTCCCATCTTCATCTTCACCCCAAATCCAAGTCATCACAAAATCCTGTAGGATCTTCTTTGAAATATACCCAGAATTGGATCATTCCTCACCACCTCCACCATATCTATTTTATGCTGAGACACTGTCTTCTGTCTGAATTATTGCAGGAGCCTCCCAACTTAGAAGGCAGAGTCCTGGTTCTGCCTGTCCTTCTTATGGTTCCTTTTCAATAGAGGAGTTTAAGTGATCTTATGTCAGATTGTGTCCATCCTCTGCCCAATACCCTGTAACATTCCCCTTTTACACAGAATAAAAGCCATTGCCTTTATTATGGCCTACAAGAGTCTACAAAATCTCTACTCCCCAATTCCCTGACCTTATCCTGTACCATTCTTTCCTTTGCCCACTCCTCTCACCATAGGCTGGCCTCCTTGATGTTTCTTCTGCCTGCTAAAGGGACTTCCACTTTGGGGTTTTCAAACTCACTGTTTCCTCTGCCAGAGATGTTTTCCACAAATTGTCATATGGCTGATTCCTTTACTTCCTTGGGGTTTTTGTTCAACTGTCTCTTTAATGAGACATACTCCTAGAATGCTATTAAAAATTGTGACCTAACTGGGCTCGGTGGCTCAGCCTGTAATCCCGCGCCTTTGGGAAGCTGAGGTGAGTGGATTGCCTGAGCCCGCGGGTTCGAGACCCGCCTGAGCAGAGAGACCTCATCTCTACAATAAATCAAAAAATCAGCCGGGCGTGGTAGCACGCACCTGTAGTTCTGGCTACTTGGAAGGCTGAGGCGGAAGGATCGCCAGAGCCCCAGCAGGTCGAGGCTGCGGTGGCCGGGACCGGCCCACTGCACTCCCAGTCTGGGG
>NW_007226756.1:297788-318624 GCF_000164805.1 Carlito syrichta
AAAAAAAAAAAAAAAAAAAAATTGTGACCCATGTTCCTTGGGATACTTTTCTAATTCCCCTTTACCCTCTGTCTAGGCAGCCTCTAAGATGGCGCCCATCTCCACCTCCAGGTATTCACAACCTTGGACAATCCTTTCCCTTTCAGTAACTCATTTCTAACTAGCAGATTATGGCAACGTTGAGGGATATCACTTCAGTGACTAGGTTATATGAAATTTTGTCTTCTGTCTTACTAGGAAACTCTCGATTTCCTTCTCAACTTGCACTCTTTGATGAAGTAAGGTTTCTTTGTGGAAAAACCTCATGTGGTAAGGAACTTAAGGAGTCTGAAAGCAGCCTGAGGTTCTTGGTTCAACAATCTGCGAGGAACTGCATGCTGGCAACAGTCACTGAATGAACTTAGAGATGGAACCTTCCTTAGTGGAGCCATCATATGAAACCACAAACCCTGGGCTGACAATTTGTAACCCTGTGAAAGACTGAAGCAGTGGATCCAACCAAGTTGAGTCTGGATTCCCAACCCATGGAAACTGCAAGACCAAAAATGTGTGTTCTTTTTACCACTGCACTTTGGGGGCAATTTGGTATTCATCATAGATAACTAATATCACTCTATAGTTTTCTCTGCCAGATTATAAACTCTGCAAAGGCAGACATCTTTGATTTGTTACTAATGTATCTAACTACCCTGAATAGTGCTTAGAACTTTGTTGTTACTTACATTTGTTGGATGAATGAGTGAATGAACAACTGAATTAATGAATGAGATTCTTGGCATCTAGCAGCATTATAGCTATTCACAGCACACCAAGAATTGTACATTTTTCTACAATCATAGAACACTTTCCATCTTTTGAAACAAATGCTGCTAATTTTTAATAGGTTTTCCAGAGTTAGCTTTGATAGTCACATGAAAATATTAAAGTTATTTACATCTTTGCCAATAATCTCAATTCTCATCCACAAAATTTAATAGTTTTATTTTGCAAATCTAGTTTGAAAATAAAAGATATTGCAAGATAGTTCTATACCATTGTTTGTATCTGGTCTTATGTAATCCCTTTCAAGGGCCATGTCTATTTTGATAATAGGAAATTAAAGAGATAAATTCATTAAATTAAAATTATCATCACTTCTGCCACCCCCATTCTTCTAACATCTAAATTTAGAACATCCTATATATTGGCTCAAATTCCCATTTCTAATGCCAGGCTTTGCTGTAACATAAAAATATTTGTAGTAACATAGAAGAAGAGAAAGGAGGCTCTACTGAAGTTTCATGGAGTGTAGATTGAAGCAGGTTTTGCAGACACCAGCATTTCAAATTGCCCCTTTGTTTGGCACCTCAGAGTTTTTTTTTTTTTTGAGTTGGAGTCTCACTCTGTCGCCCAGACTGGAGTGCAGTGGCCTCTCCTGGCCACCGCAGCCTCGACCTGCTGGTCTCCAGTGATCCTTCCGCCTCAGCCTTCCGAGTAGCCGAAATTACAGGCATGCGCTACCATGCCCGGCTGATTTTTTGATTTATTGTAGAGATGAGGTCTTGCTGCCCAGGCGGGTCTCGAATCTGCGGGCTCAGGCAATCCACTCACCTGAGCCTCCCAAAGGCGTGGGATTACAGGCTGAGCCACCGAGCCCGGCTCTTCACCTTGGGAAAACGCACCATAGGAAGAACCAGGAGGAATTAAAGGTATATATTTCTTTTTGTAAGGTGGGAAAAAGTAGGACTGTGAAGGCAGAAGTGGACATGGATGGACTACTAGATTGAGGTAGTGAGAGCTGAGTTTCCACAAAGAGTGTGGGAGCCATGGATCTGGAAAATGGTACCCTTAGAACTTTCTAGGTCCTTGTGCCTGTTGGAAGGTCTTTGTTTACTCCAGTTTTCATACCTCTTGCCTAACCAAGTAAAAAAAAAAAAAAGGTTTGCTTGAGCTTTGGGTGAGGGCCAGGAAGGGTGAGGGCTGAGAAATACTGAGGAATCAAGCGGCTGTTTTGTGGTACTGTGGGCTAACTTTAAAAGATTTACTTCATTATGGCATGGAACTAAGTGAAGAAAGTTTTTGTCATTCTCAAAGTCATGGCATTTGAGAGTCACAGATTCTATAGATTTAAATGTACTTGTGTATAAAATTGTGAAATAAGCTCCAGTGGCTAATGTCTAGAGACACTAAGGCAGATAAACAGAGATGAAAACTGGAGGGAGAGCCCAAGAGACTGCCTTTTACAGTTTTCAGTCACAATCAAGCATCAGATTGGATTTCATAATTTTGAATTGTACTTTTTCCTTTGGTAATGAAGCAATAGTTTCACATATCATGAATTCCATCTAGGAGACTTTTCATAAAAGAATAAATAGACCACATTTCTCTCTATGTATGTATGTAGGTATTTTGTTTTAGAGGCTAGATTTGAACTTTTGGCCTCAAGAGATCCTCCTGACCCAGCCTCCCGAGTAGCTGGGAGTATAGATGCATACCATGTGGTAGACTGATGCATATATTTTATTAATATTTGGCCTATGTAAAATTGATACAAATTCAACTTATAGAATAAGTCTGTCAGAGGAAGTGTTTATTTATATTGCCCAGAAAGCAGCCTGGCACCCATTTTTCAGTCTGCAGTTCTCCAAATCAGTAGTACCTAGCAGAGACCATTGGTAGCTAGTGCGCTTACTTTTGAATATATAAAGACATCCCTGAAGATTCTCGGAAATTGTGCCAATTTTGGAGAAATGGTAGGAAGCTAAAATTCTGCCGAACAGGTAGATAAGAGTAAGTGCCTGTGACATTAAGGTTAATGTCACCCCATTCGCCACCAGACTCCAATGTACAAGGGGACCCTGTGGAACACAGGCTGCATATAAAAACTTTAGTTCTTGATGAGCAACAACTGATGAAGCCCCTTCCTTCTTCCCATTGGATTCCCCTTGAGTTTCCACCCCCAGTAACTTGCTGGGTGGAGCAAGACTTTTCTCCCTGAGTTTTTGACCCAAAGTAAAGCCAAAACATCTTTCTAAACCCTCTGGTGGACTTGTCAAGACAGATCTCAGTCTTCCTGGAAATCACTTAGAGAAGAAATGGGAGGTCCTCACAATGGTAGCAGGAGAATGGTGAGTACAAACTACCTGGTGTGTGGTCTCCCTTCTTGGACAGAAAGTGACACCTTCTCCCACCTGTTTCCCCTGCCCCCCAAGCCCAGGGCTGGCAAGTTGCCCGGTTAATATTTAAAATATTAGCATTAAAATAAAACCTGTTGAACAGAAAGAATTTCCACAAAGCACAAAGGCTTTCAAGCTGAAGCCTCCTCCTGAATTTCTCTTGTGCAGAGAACACTTAGACGTATTATCTCAAACAAGGCCTGTCGAGATGGTAGTTCAGCTTCTCAGGGAAAAATATTATCAGTATTTATGTCAAGAAATGTAAAGTTTTGAGGAAGACTCGAGAAATTTAGGGAAAGGGAAAAGCAGTGAGAAGGTTAGTGGGTTCTGGTTAGTAGTTAGTGGGCCATTAGGCGGATCCGTAGAACTGTTCAGCGGAGAACTCAGTCCAGGTAGTTTCTGAGAAGGGCCACTCTGTCAGCTTTGCAATCGGTAATCATTAACCTGTCCTAACCACACTAGAAGAGTGTTCTGGAATCTTGACTTAATGTGGTTTATATGGGCAATAAGAGAAAAGAAGTACGTTTTTGACATTCAGGCTCTGCTCTGGAGGAGAGGAGGCAATGGAAGACTCTACTAAAATAAACTATATTTTATTTTGTTTGATAAGAATGAAAGAACATGTCCTAGAGGTATTCACATCCTTTCTTTCCCAGAGGGGAGTGTCTAGCAGATCTCCCGTGGACTTTCTCCCTTTCCCACTCTGCTAGGGTTCTAGAGGTGGTCTCCAGTCTTCTTAGGGCTAATACATGTCTGGAACATATCAAGGATTGATCCCACAGGTAGACAAATGAATAGTTATTAGAGAACTTTTATCTATAGAGTCATACTCCCATATGGGCAATGGATAGGTAAGATTTCAGTGTACAGAAAGAATGGTGGCTAAAATACGAATTTGTCATGCTAGTGTACCCCAAATGACCAGAACAGTGTTTGTGAAATGAATGACTCTACTCATATGATGCACAGCCTGCGAAGGTCTGCCCAGCTTCCAGACATATGTATGCTTCACATAGTGGTTGCTTTCCCAATGCACTTCTTTGTCTTCCAGGCCATAGTCCTATTTTATCATGGCTCAGGGATGTAGCTTAGGTATCCAAACTCCAGTCCAGTTCCAGTGCCTCATCCCCATGCCTCCTTTCAGTTTGTCTCTTTTGCCTCTCATTTTAATCTTCTCACACTAAAAATCAATGAAGCATTGATTCTACCCTTTCTTCCAAATGATAGCATTTTTTCTTCCAGTCTTAGGGTAGCTCACTCACTCTGAAGGTTTCCAGTCAAGTTGTAAGATGATTACATAAACTTATAATTTTATTTTATTTATTTTTATTCTTTCTTCTTTTAATTTTTTTATTTTAAAGATGTGGGGGTACAATTCAGGGTTAGGTATACAAATGTTCATTATGCAGGTACCCTTGTTGATGAGGTGTGTCCCCCACCCCACAGATTCCCACTACTATCAATCCCATCCCCCTGCCCATCCCTGGCAGTTTTCGGCTACTGCCAATCCTTTTCTTGTGATAATTTGTTCAAGGTCTGGTTATAAGTGAGAACATGTGATAAACTTATAATTTTAAAATGAAGGGATAAACATGGGTGTAGAAAAGATATTCAAAGAAAAATATGATGGCAAAGAGGAAGGAGAGTGTCACTCAGTCTTGAGATACATGAGAGGTGTTCTTAGAGAAGCTGACATTTAAATTGAGTTTTAGAGATAAGCAAGAGTTGCCCACGTAAAAGGGGGAGAAGGGGGAAGACCTTTCAGACAGAATGGCATGAGCAAAGCATGAAAACAGGAAACAGAATAGTATGTTTGGGAAAAATCAATTAGTAGAGAATATTGCTTTTGCTAAGATGGAGTAACCGGGGACAGACTTACCCTATTGCCTGAAATAACCAAACAACTATATATATACACACACATGGTTTCTAAGAAACTGAACCTCAGGGATAGATAGTGGTCTTTGAGAGACAAAACTAAACATGATGAGTTCTAAGATATCTCCATACTGCTGTGTTGAGACAGTTTCTAGGTTGCAGTGCAGGAAAGGGGGAACCCAGAATATTTCCTGGCTGAGGAAACAGTGCTAAGAGTCCTGGGAGACTGAGGTGGCTCTATTTCACTGAAAATTACAAAGCACTGCTGAAAAAGAGAGGAGATTAAATAACAGAGAAATACACCTTGTTCATGGGTTAGAAGACTCGCTATTGTTAGGACAGCAATTTGGAAAATGACAAGCTAATTCCAAAATGTACAAGAATCAAATCATAACAACTTTGAAATAGAAGAACAAATCTGGAGGTCTATTCTACCTTATTTTAAGACTTATTATAAAGCCACAATAATCACAGTCTGGTATTGGCATTAACACTGGCAATGGAACAGAATAGAGAGTACAGAATAAACTCACAAATATATGAACAACTACTTTTTAATCAAGGTTGAAAGAAAATTTCGTGGAGAAAGAATAGTCTCTCAACAAATGGTGCTGAAACAATTGGATATATGTATGTTAAACAAACAACTTTGATCCATCCATTGTCTAACCTCATAACATTAATTCATAATAGATCATAAACCTAAACGTAACTTCTAAAAGTATAAAACTTCCAGAGGAAAACACAGAAGGAAATCTCTGTGACATTGGGTTATGCAAAGATTTCTTAATACTTTTTTCTAATTTTTTTTTTAAATTTTAAAGATGTGGGGTACAATTCAGGGTTGGGTATACAAATGTTCATTATGCAGGTACCCTTGTTGATGAGGTATGCCCCTCCCTCCCCTAGTAGTTTCCCTTAACTGCCAATCCCACTCCCCCTCCCTAGCAGTTTCTCACTACTGCCAATCCCTCTCTTACAGTGTTATGATAATTGTTCAAGGTCAGCTTATGAGTGCGAACATACGTGCCCTGTTCTTTGTTTCAGTGATAGATCACTGAGTATGATCGACTCTACATCCATCCAAGTTGCTGCGAAGTCCATATGTTTGTTGTTCTTTATGGCTGCATAATATTCCATTGTGTATAGTACCACCTTTTTAAAATTCAGTCCAACTTTGATGAGCAGCATGGGTTGGTTCCATGTTTTTGCTGTTGTGAATAGGGCTGCAACAAACATGCATGTGCAGGTCTTTTTTGTAGAATGATTTAAATTCCTCTGGGTACACTCTCAATAGGGTAATCGTTGGGTCATATGGAAGGCCAATTTCTAGTTCATTCAGAAATCGCCACACTGTCTTTCAAAGAGGTTGCTCTAGTTTGCATTCCCACTAGCAGTGTAGAAGTGTTCCTTTCCCCCCACATCCTCACCAGCATCTATTGTTGTTTGTTTTATTAATGATGACCATTCTTACTGGGGTTAGGTGGTGTCTCAGTGTGGTTTCGATTTGCATTTTTCTGATGATTAGTGAGGTTGAGCACTGTTTTATGTGTCTGTTTGCTTCCCATATATCTTCTTTTGAGAAGTGTCTATTCATGTCTTTTGTCCACTTTTCAATGGAGCTGTTTGTTTTTTTTCCCTTCGGTACATTTGAGTTCCTTGTAGATCCTAGATGTTAGGCCTTTGTCAGATATACAGTTGGCAAATATTTTTTCCCATTCTGTGGGCTGTCTTCCTGCTCTCTTGATGGTTTCTTTTTCTTTGCAGAACTCGTCAATTTGATGAGGTCCCTCTTGTCTATCTTATTTCTTATGGTATAAGCTCTTAGGGTTCTGATAAGGAATTTTTTGCCAGTTACAATTTCCATAAGGATGTCTCCTGGATTTTCTAAGATTCTTACAGTTTGAGGCTTTATATTTTAGGTCTTTGTTCCATTTAGAGTTAATTTTTGCGTATGGTGATAGGTAGGGGTCCTGTTTCAATCTTCTGCATGTGATCAGCCAGTTTTCCCAGCAGCACCATTTACTAAATAGGTCTCCTCTCCTTAGTGGTTGTTGGTGGAGGCTTTGTCAAAGATGAGTTTGTTGAGAAATTGAGACTTTACTTCTGGAATCTCTATCCTGTTCCAATTGTCTGTATGCCTGTTCTTGTACCAATACCAGGCTGTTTTGATTACTATTGCCTTATAGTAAAGTTTGAAGTCTGGAAGAGTGATACCTCCTGCTTTGTTTCTTTTGCTAAGCATTATTTTGGCTATTCATGGACGTTTATGTTTCCATATGAATTTCTGTATTGTCATTTCCAGGTTGGAGAAGAATGAGGTTGATAATTTAATGGGTATTGTGTTGAATCTGTAGATTGCCTTTGGCAGGATGGACATTTTAACAATATTGATTCTTCCTATCTATGAGCATGGAATATTTTTCCATTTGTTTGTGTCTTCTTTGATTTCTTTGAGCAGTGTTTTGTAGTTCTCATTGTAAAGGCCTTTCACTTCTCTGGTTAGGAAGATGCTGAGGTATTTCATTGTTGTTGTTGTTGTTGTTATTATGAATAGGATTGTGCTTTTTATTTGAGTCTCTGCCTGTGTGTTGTTGGTTTATAGGAATGCAACTGTCTTTTGAGTCCTTTATCAGTGCAAGCAATCCTTTTTTTTTTTTTGAGTTGGAGTCTCACTCCATCGCCCAAGCTGGAGTGCAGTGGCACACTCAGGGCCACCCCAGTATTGACCTGCTGTGCTCTGGCAAACCTTCTTCTTCAGCCTTCCAAGTAGTTGAAATGACAGGTGCGTGCTACCATGCCTGACTAATTTTTTGATTTATTAGAGCGACGAAGTCTCGCCATGTTGCCTAGGCTGATATCGAACCCATGGGCTCAGGCAATCCTCTCGCCTGTCTCCCAAAGTGCTGAGATTACAGGCTTGAGCCACTGTGCCCAGCCTCTTATTACTTTTTAAAGATCATGCTTAAGTTTTCTTAGGCATGATTCTCACTCACACACATAATAAATTTGTCTTCATAAAAATTAAAAACTTTTGCTGTTTAAAAACCCACTGAGAGAGTTTTTAAAAAAAGATTAAAGAAATACTTGCAGAATTTTATATCTCATAAATAACTTATATTCAGAATATATTAAGAACCTTCACAATTCCATAATAAAAAAACAAACAATGTCCACCCCTCCCAGGAAAAAGTGGACAAAAGATTTGAAAAGACACTTTCCAAAGAAAATATATGGATAGAAAACAAACACATGAAAAGATCTTGAACCTTATTAATTGTTGGGGCATGAGAATTTAAGCTATAATGGGACACTTACTAGAATGAGTAAAATAAAGAGAATTGATCACATCAAGTGTTGGTGAGCATGTGGAGGAACCGGAACTCTCATATACTGCTGGTGGGAATGTAAACTGGTATAACCACTTTGGAGAAAAGTTTGGCAATTTCTTAAAGAGTTAAACATATACTTACTATATAATCCAGCCATTCTACTTCTTTGTATTTACCCAAGAGAAAATAAAGTGAATATCCATACAAAGACTTGCATAAGCAAGTGTTCACAGCATGGAAAGATGGGGCTAGGGAGGGATGGAAGGGTATCACAGAGGGTCATGAATAAACTTTTGGGAGGGATAGATATTTTCTCCATCTTGATAGTGGTGATCATTTTATGGATGCATATATATGCCAAATCTTTTCAAGTGGTTCATTTAAAATGAGTGCAGTTTATTATTATAGTCCAATATGACTATTAAAAATTGCTTTAGCAAAATGATGGGAATTCAGATAGGGGAGGTAGGCAAAAACCAGGTTGTAAAGGGTCTTGGGTATTGTAATCTTTTCATGATGCTATACTGACTGCTTTGAATAGTAATCAGATTATGTTTTCTATAACCACCTCTGGCGGATGTGCAGAGGATGAATTTTAGGGTGGCAAGACTTGAAGTAGAGTGACCTATTACGAGGCCCTTGTGACACAATCCATGAGAGAGGATGAAGACCTGACCCAGGTCAAGGTCGATAGGTATGAGAGAACATGATCCATTAGACATTAAACCAATAGAAGGAAAACAAATGAGTCTTGGGTGTTGACAGCACATGAGTGTGAGAGGGAGAAAGTGTCTAGGATGACTTTATATTCTGGCCATAAAATAAAGGGAGAAGAGGAATAAGAACAGGTTGAGCAGAAAAGATGATAATTTTGCTTTTGGACAGATTAAATTTGCTGGGCCTGGGTCCTCGAGCTGGGTTTGTCTAATGTGCTGTTCAGGAGAGAGGTTAGAATTCAGGAGTCGGCCAGGCTCGGTGGCTCAGCCTGTAATGCCGCGCCTTTGGGAGGCTGAGGTGAGTGGATTGCCTGAGCCCGTGGGTTCGAGACCCGCCTGGGCAGCGAGACCTCATCTCTACAATAAATAAAAAAAAAAAATCAGCTGGGCGTGGTAGCGCATGCCTGTAACTCTGGTTACTGGGAAGGCTGAGGTGGAAGGATCGCCGGAGCCCAGCAGGTCGAGGCTGCGGTGGCCGGGAGCGGCCACTGCACTCCAGTCTGGGTGACAGAGTGAGACTCCAACTCAAAAAAAAAAAAAAAAAAAGAATTCAGGAGTCATCAGCATAGATATAGAGGGACTTGATGATGTTGATGCAGCTGGAGATCATCACTCTAAGTGAACTATCACAGAAACCAAAAACTGAATACCACATGTTCTAACTCATAAGCAGACCCTAAACACTGGGCATGTGAGCACAAAAGTAGGAGCAACAAAAGTTGGGCACTGCTAATGGAGGTAGGGATGGAGGGGGAATGGGGGCACACAACTACCCACTGTATACCATGACCACTATCAGGGGAAAAGAGGGCTCACTAGAAGCCCAAACCTCACCTGCATGCAATTTACTTATGCAGAAAATCCTCAAATGTATCCCACGACTCAAAAAAAAAAAAATCTTAAAGAAGAAAGAAAAAGAATAGAGTCCTGGGAAGCTCCAGGGTTTAAGAAACATGTACCACAGGAGGTACCATCATTGATTTGGAAGGAATAGCACATGGGGAGGGAGGAGACAAGAAAGAAGGGGGAAGAAGTAAGTGATCAAACTGCTTTTTTATGAGTTCAAATATTAATGAACATATTAGTGATTTTGTTGGTTTTTATTGCCGAGTAACAATTTATCACAAACTTATTGGCTTATACAATATACACTTATTGTCTCATAGTTTATCCCTCACTGGTCAAGCACAGCATAACTGTGTCCTAGGTTCAGAGTTCCCCAAGGCTGCAAAGTGTCATTTGGTCTGTATTCTTATCCAGAGACTTGACTGGGGAAGAATCTGCTTCCAAGTTAATTCATATTATTATTATCATTATTATTATTATTTGCAGAATTCATTTCTCTGCAGTTGTGTGACTGGAAGTCCTGGCTTCTTTTTGGTCATCAACAAGAAGTTCCCCTCATTTCCCAGAGGCTGCTCACAGTTCTGTCCCACCTGGCCCTCACCATAGGTGATTCACAACATTATTGTTTACTTCTCCAGAGTTAGCAGGAGAATCTTTCATTCCTGTTGACTAATATAGGTTCTTACATAATGCAATATAATCAAGGGAATGTTAACCCATCACCTTTACCACATTCTGTGGGCTAAAACTAGGTTCTGCAGGTACTCGGGGGAAGGACATTACACAAGCGCATGATGCCTTGGGTTTACTTTAGAGTGTGCCTGTCACAATACCCTTAAATGCAGATATTTTCAAGGCTTGAGGATGTGAGGCAGGTTAGGAGACAGTGATGGTGATTCAGGCAAAATGTATTGGGGCTAGAGTGAGGATCATGGTTGTGGAGAAGGTGAGAGGTGACTGGGTTTCAAAAATAGATAGAGGACTTCATAGACTTGGTTATTGTAGAGGGGTTGGAGGAGAGGAACAAGTTTAGGAAGATGCCCAGTTGGCTGGGAGGCTGTGAGGGTAGATGACAAGTTCAGTTTAAGCATATTGTATGATATCTAGTAGGGTACATGATAAATGGTTTGGAGAGAGAGAGAGGAAGGGATGGAGGGAACTTGGTTGAAGATGATCTGAGCATCAGTGACATCTTTGCTTTACTACAAGGCAAGAAACTTGGCTGGTTCTTTACTCCATCCCATATATCTGCATCATAGAATAAACAAAAAATGTGGGTAGCATTATGCTGTGTTATTGAGTAATCTAAGCCCATCTTCCTAGTTTATCTCTGATCATACCTGCAGAAAGTCAGAGCTGACACTTCGTGCTGTTTGGATGGCCATTGGTAGAAAAGGAGAGACCCATTTATCTCTTCCTTCCATCCACTTAGAATATATGATGGGGGTGGCTGGTAGCACACCTCCTAAGCCTCGGCAGATATAGGAGGGCTGTACGGGGCTGAAGCTGATGACTGAAACCAAAGAAGCCCC
The DNA here is from genome assembly GCF_000164805.1 of Carlito syrichta. Classification (NCBI taxonomy): domain Eukaryota; kingdom Metazoa; phylum Chordata; class Mammalia; order Primates; family Tarsiidae; genus Carlito; species Carlito syrichta. The sequence continues at coordinate 309,248 of NW_007226756.1, forward strand.
AAACCTGTTGTCAAAACAGCTGCATGGATCATAAATTGCTTGTAGAAACGGGCCCAGTGGCTGTCAAAGGGGAGGGAGTGAAACTGGAGCAGATATAGTTGGTATAGATTTCCCTTTGGTTTTTTCATCCAGTTCAGAGCTGTAGGAATGCAGGTTCTTTCTTGGAGACAAAAATTCATGGCTGTGTTTTCCTTTTGATTTCCTTAGTCGGAGTGAGGCAGGCAAGCATTGTCATCCTGGGCTGACTCTTGTTCCCAAGGCAGCATTGGAGACCCTCTGTCTTGCAAAGTAAATAACAAGACAGACCTTCTCTGGGCCTTTCAGGGGCCTCTAATCATGTTGATCTCCATGGCATCATGGATGGTTTTTGCAGATGAGGGAAAGTGATCCTGTGAATTTGTCTCTGCCTTATAAGTTTTTTTCCTGTACAGATTACAAGTTAAAAACTTGGTCAGTTGAATAGTGCCCTTTACCTATCTTCAAGAAAGGGCCATACGTCATATACAAGTTGTATGTTTTTATGTGTGTGGTGTGTGTGTGTATTGAGAAGTGGTGTATGAATAAATCTGATTTTTATGTCAAATTTTGTTTTAGTATAGAGATGCAGGGTACAAATAAGGATTAACTGCACAAGTAGGCTGCATGCAGGTGAAGATTATGCCTCCAACTGGCCCTCGCTTTCCCTAGTATAGGACCAGGTACGCTTTGTGTTGTTTAAATCCGTTTTTAAACAAGAGCTTTAGTTTAGTTGGTGTTACTGAAGAGTTTTAAGAAGAATGGCAAATAGAAACATTATCATTAGAACCATAATAAAGGCAGTAATCCTTTCTTAAAATAAATTTTATTGAGTATATTTGAGGTTTATAACATGCTGTTATGGTATGTATATAGATAGTAAAATGGTTACAATAGTGAAGACAATTAACTATCATCTCAAGACAAGAACAGATAAAATCTGCTTATTTAACAAAAGTCTCTCGTACAATACAATTTTATTAATTTTTGTCTTCATGTTGTACTTGAGATCTCTAGGTTTCATCTGGGCAGTAATGTTACATTTTAAGTAACTCCCTCCCTCCCTCCTTTTTCCTCTTTCTCTTTTCCTTCTCACTTTCCCTTCCTTCCTTCTTTCCTTCCTTCCTTCCTACCCTCCTGTTTTTTTCCTTTATATAACTTTACTGCATTTCATTTTGTGATTTATCTTGGAACATTTGATCAGTCTTCAAACTTTCACTCTTATAATTAGTTCTGCTTTCCAATACCCCTGCACAGATTTCTAGTTCTTTCTTTAACAAAAATCCCTAAAAATGAAATTGGTGAGCCAAATGGTATCCAGATTGATGAGGGCTTCTTATACACATAGCCAAATTGTCTCCAGAAACGGTGTGCCACGTTTTATTTTCACAATAGGAGAATATTTTCCCACTTCCATTTTTTTCCTCTTTGTCAACTCATTATACATACATTTAGCTTTTCTTTTCTTTTTTCTTTTTTTTTTAATTATAAAGATGTGGGGTATAATTCAGGGTTTGGTATACAAATGTTGATTATGCAGGTACTTTTGTTGATGAGGTGTGCTCCTCCCTCCCCAGCAGTTTCCCTCAATTGCCAATCCTACCCCCACTGTTGTTTTTAATGATGATCATGGAGTGTGCATGTATGACATTGGAAAAGTTCCAGGGGAGGGAGGAAATGATTCTCATTGAAAGGTATAAACCAGCCGGCTCGGTAGCTCAGCCTGTAATCCCGCACTTTGGGAGGCCGAGGTGAGTGAATTGCCTGAGCCCGCAGGTTAGAGACCCGCCTGGGCAAATTGGTGAGACCTCATCTCAACAATAAATCAAAAAAATTAGCCAGGCATGGTAGCGCGCACCTGTAGTTCCAGCTACTTGGAAGGCTGAGGCGGAAGGATCGCTGGAGCCCAGTAGGTCGAGGCTGCGGTGGCCGGGAGCAGCCACTGCACTCCAGTCTGGGCGACTGAATGAGGCTCCAACTCAAAAAAAAAAAGGTATAATCCTACTGCACTGTTCAGATTTTGCCCTCATTAATTCCAAGGTCTCAAAGGTACATTTCAGTTGATTTTCCTAACCTTGCAGAACCTTAGATTAAGCCTCCAGTTGTGGTCATTGGGAAAAAGATTACCTTTAGTCAATCTGTCCTTCCTCTTCCCCTCCCACAAACTTTTAAGTAGTGTCTATGTGTCTTTTATACTAGGTGCTGTGAATATTGAAATGATTTAAAGGCATTTCCTGTCTTGAGGTGCTGCCTATGGTATGCTTTTGGATAATTTAGAGGCAGTCTTGTTTTTTGTTCCAGTCAATAATAACTAGCTGCATATGACTTTGGTGCCACTGCTGACACACCTTCTGGATGTCTTGTGCTGGAATTCTTTCCCAGCTGTGCTGATGGATTTGAGTTGATCCATTTACACTCTGTCATCCAGTCTCCTGGTGACTAAAGACAATCTTTTTCCTAATGACTGGCCACAGCTGGAGGTGGAATATAAGGTTCTGGAAGGTTAGGAAAATCAACCAGAATATCCCTTTGGGAATTTGGGATAAATGAGGACAAAGCCTGAACAGTGTAGTAGGATTATACCCCTTACCGAGAATCATTTCCGCTCTCGCCTGGAATTTTTCCATTGTCATGCAAGCATGCTCCAAGATCACCATTAAAAACAGCAGCAAAAAAACCTGCTATAGCAAGACTTGAAAAAGTTGTCTATCGTCTTTGTGTTCATTTTTACATTTTATTCTCTCCTCTCCTTAACAGCTGGACTTCTGTTCCTCCCTGCAGTGGAATTACTCTTGCGAGGTCACCAGTGACTTTCATGTTGCCAGGTTAGCTATTGTTTTTGGGCATCACAATAGCAGTAGCATTCAACTCACTTCCTGTATCTTCTCAGTTACTTTTTCTTGGCTCTTTCTCTTTTGGTTGGCCTGTAAACATCAGAGTGCCCTGTGACTCCCATCTCTTCTCTGGTTAGATTCTCTCCTTGGGAGATTCTACACAGCCCCAAATCTAAATATAGTGCCCCTATGCTGATATGTCCACATGTCATTATCCTCAGTGATTTTCCTCTTAAAAAACAGCTAACTTGCCTCTTGACTTCCCCTTTTGAAATTCTAGGAATTACCTCACATTTAACATGGCCAAATGATTACTCCTATTCTCACTTCAACTGTATGTTCTTCCCTATCTCAGAAAATGACATTCAATAGCTCAGGTCCCAGATCCAGGTTGGTGGAATATTAAATTTCTTTTTTTCTTCAAGCTCCAGATCCAGCAGTTTAAAAAATCTTCGAAGATATAGCATGTCCCTATCTCCTCCAGTTCTTCATCACCTTATTCTAAGCCACCAGTATTTCTGGTCTAGTCCATGACCACTCCTGTTTCCCTTCAATCAACTTACACCTAAATAGTCATGGCATTTTAAAAAACATAAGTCAAGCCGGGCTTGGTGGCTCAGCCTGTAATCCCGCACCTTCGGGAGGCTGAGGTGAATGGATTGCCTGAGCCCGCGGGTTCGAGACCCGCCTGGGCAGCGAGTCATCATCTCTATAATAAATAAAAAAAATCAGTCGGGCGTGGTAGCACATGCCTGTAATTCCGGCTACTTGGAAGGCTGAGGCGGAAGGATCGCCCGGAGCCCAGCAGGTCGAGGCTGCGGTGGCTGGGAGCGGCCACTGCACTCCAGTCTGGGCAACAGAGTGAGACTCCAACTCAAACAAACAAACAAAAAACCCCCAAAAAACCAACCAAAAAAAACACATAAGTCAGACTACTTTCATTTGAATATCTTCTGGTAGAGTTTCATTTTGTTTAAAACAGAATCTAAAATCTTTGCTATGACATCCTCTATAAACTGCATAGTCCCTGCTGGCTTCTCTCATGTCAGCCCATGCCACACACTTCTACTGTCACCCACACTCTGTCACCACACTCTTCACACACTATTAAGCCCCACAAAATCATCTTCACTCACACACTCTTCTCCACTTCTCAACCTTCGCCACTCCCACACTCTTCTCCACCTCTACATTCCTCTCACCCACACACTATTTTTTTTTCTTTTTTTGAGTTGGAGTCTCACTCAGTTGCCCAGACTGGAGTGCAGTGGCACATTCCCGGCCACTGCAGTCTCGACCTGCTGGGTTCTGGTGATCCTTCCGCCTCAGCCTTCGGAGTAGCCGGAAATACAGGCACGTGCTACCACGCCTGGCTGATTCATTTATTTATTTATTGTAGAGATGAGGTCTAGCCAAGTTCCCCAGCGGGTCTTGAACCTACGGACTCAGGCAATCCACTCACCTCGGCCTCCCAAAGTGCTGGGATTACAGGCTGGGCCACCAAGCCCGGCCACCCACACACTAAGTCCCACAAAATTGTCTTCACCAACTCATTCTTCCCGTACCCCCACACCCTTCTCCACCCCCACACGCTTCTCCACCTTCACACTTTTCTCCACCCCATACTCTTCACCCTTGAAGGGCCACCGCCAAGCCACAAGTAAAGCCACATCCCCTCCCTTTCCTGGAAACAGCGACCCCAGCAAACTAAATTGGCGATTGAAACGGTGCCTTCCTTTGTTCTTCCTTGGTGCCTTCCTTTGTTCTCCCTCTGCACCCCTTTCCCGCGCTGTGAAAAACCCACCAACGTGGATGGAGCTCTGCCAGCCGACCAATAATTGACTGACAGGTTGCCCTAAGCCCCCATAAAGGCTGGAGCACCCTTTTCTCGGCGGTGCTACAGTTTGACCCTCGGGTCCTGTAGCCACCGCATTCGACCCATTAAATCTCTTGGCCTTAGCGGGTGTTGAGTCTCACTGTGCGCCACCGTCTTTCAACCCTCCCCCCTCTTCTCTACCCCGACTCTTCACTCCCACACTCTCTGCTTCACCCACACTCTTCCCCACCTCCACACTTGTTGGGAGCCGGCACTGGAGGTCCACCTGATTGACAGGGTCCTGGTGGGCCAAAGGTCACGGGCCACAGGGTGAGCCCAGGAAGCTGAGGCCCTTCTGTCTTTCACCTTTGCTGTTTGATGCGGCTAAAAGAATTCTGTGCAGTAGTGAAAAAAGAAAATGGCATGTTTATGTGAAGTACTTACACCTAACCTAAAAATGTCATGGTTCATTTTCCCATTTTCCCACTATGTCGCTTGGCCTTTTCTAACATATGCAAGGGTTAAACTCTAAAGCACATCAAAAATGCTTTCTTTCACTTGGTTATAAGCTACTAGATATTGCTTGAGTAAAAGATGATATAAGTATATTCACTCCTTATTTGATTTAAAATTATACAGCTTAGTGTTTAGACATAAGGTTTTTTAAAAATACAAGTTTATGGTAAGTTCATTATGAGCTCATTATAAGTTCTAACACTTATCTAGGAGTTATGTAGGTGATTTATAACACTGTCTTCACAGACGTAGGATAAAGATTAATCGTTAAGGTTTTTACTTAATTCTTCAGTTAAATTTTAAGTAAACATTTATAGAGTGGGTTTTCACTAAATTCATAATATACTAATTAGACACTTTTATAATAATTAACTAAATACAAAAAACAACCTTGGGGGCCTGGGAAATGTCATTAAAAGCTTCTTTTGAGTTTTCTTTAGAAATAAACACTGCAGGATTATTTCTGGAATCTGCAGAATTTCTGCAGGAGAAAAGTAACAAAGACACCTATACAAAAAAAGTGATTACAAAACTTTGAAGGTCGTAAAAGCCCAAGAGACAAAAACTGCTATATGAAAAACTGTACACCTGAAAACTTTCTTAAAGCACTTCAAGGACTGTAATTTGGACTCTTTTAAAGAGAGTTGCTGGCAGTACTATTCTAGACATGATAATTGTTTTATCCATGTATTAATCATAATTAGTAAATATAATATCATACAAGTTTATATAATCAATATACATATGTATGAGGGTTGACCAAAATTATTAGGCTCTGGTTATGTTTAACAAGGTTTTTATTTTGAGTCATTAATTAAGTTTTAATGCTATAGTTTAGTGTTTTATAGCTACTTTAAAGATTATTTTAAGTTCATAAGTTTAAGTTCACACAATGATAAAATTGGTGCCTCAAAGATAATAATAAGTGCCTATCTTAAAATAAAGATGTTTTCCAGGAGGTTGACAAGCATAAAAAAAACCCAGCCAAATCACCGTTATCTTAAACTTAAAAACTTAAATCTTAAACTTAAAAACTTGTTAGCAATTATATAACCATAATAATTTTAGTTGTGTTAGTTTTATTTCATTATGTTTAGTTTACTTTATATGTTTATTCAGAGTAAAAATTAGTATATATATTTTCACAGTAAGTGACTTTCATAGTTATTCTTTAAATGCTAACCACGGTTGTTTGGTCAAGTTAATGGGCTTCATATTCCTACTATCACTAGGTACAATCTATAGTTTTGTCTTAGTGATTTTAAGACTTTTTTAATTAGACAAGTGATGTAAAACCAAAATCAAAATAAATCTTAAATGCATCATGTTTAGTTTAAATAAAACTCCTTTTAAACTTATCTCAAGACTCATTAACTGAAAATAGACAGTGTTTTTGGCTTATTCGTTTCTTCTAAAGACCGCTAGATGGTGATAACTTTTAAAAGATATGTACGTCAAAAAATTTTCTTTGTCTTGCCCCTTTACAAATGGTATAAAAGCTCTGTGTTAACTAACATTAAATTGTCATCTGTTTAAAAAAACTGGTGTCAGAGTATAATATTTTCATCCTTCGCCTATCCGTCTCTCCTTCAGAAAACCTCATGACCCTTGCAAGGGGCTGAACCCCTTCACACACTCTTCTTCACTCCCACACTCTTCTCCACCCCACATTCTTCTCCACCCACACACTCTTCACCCCCAAACACTCTTCACCCACACACTGTTCAGCTCCACACACTCCTCAGCTCCACACACACTTCTCCACCCCACACTCTTTTCCAACCACATGTGCCTCCCTTCTTTTTTGCAGATGGTCTTGCTCATGGTTACTGTTGTCTCTGCGCTTCTTGTGCCTTTTCTTCTAACGTGGCTATCTCCCTTTTTACATTTCATTCTCAGTGTACACTCACTGCCTTAGGATGGCTTTCACTGAACACTTGTAGTTGTCAGAAAATCTTGTTACCCCTGTCACATCATCGTGTTTTACTTTCTCTTCTTGGTGTTTCTCACTTTCTGAGGTTATTTTGTTCACTGATTATATGCTGATTATTGCCTGTGTTTTCTCAGCAGAATGTAACCTGGATGGGAGCACAGAGCATAACTATCTTATTTAATGCTCAATCTTCAGTGCCTATAACAAATCCCCAGGGTGCATAGTAGGCACTCAGAAGTCACTCCTCTGCCTGTGACCCTTCACTTTTTCCCATCTGGTGCTGAGTAAAGATCTTGTACTTTTGATGACCTACGCGACCCTATATGTCTCATCTTCCCTGCACCAGCCATCCTCTCTGAGCTCATATCACAACGTGCAAAGCACTGAGATTCAACATACAGTCTTCAGACAAAAGTCCCTGCCCTCAGGGAACTTGCAGTCTAGTGAGAGAGAAAGAAAATAAACAAGAAAAGTAAGAACACATATAGTGGTTTAGACTGTGTAAAGCACCAAAGAGAAAAATCAAGAAAAAAATGTGAGATGTGAAGGTAGAAACTAAAATTTGTGATAGAGAAATTTCTTTCTTTGGTCACACTGCTTTGTCTCTCTCGCTCTCTCTCTTTCTTTTCTTCCTTCCTTCCTTCCTTTCTTCTTCCCTCCCTCCTTCCCTCTCTCCCTTCTCTCCTCTCCTCTCCTCTCCTCTCCTTCCTTTTCCTTTCTTTTCTCCAGTCATCCTGGCTTGCTAACTAAATGTTGAACATCCCAAGCAGGTTTCTTTCTCAAGGACTTTGTACTTTCTGTCCCTCTGCTGGGAACACTCTTTCCCAAGATATCTATAGCATTACTATTTTAAGCTTTCATGTCTTTAACCCAAGGGCTTCCTTCACTTCTCTACCACAAATTTTGGTCCCCACCCTCAAGTTTCCTATTTTTTTTCTTTTTTTCCTTGGCACATCACATAATCTAACTTGTTATCAATTTTACTAAATTTTTAATTTTTCTATCTTCCCCACTGGGCTGTAAGTTCACTAAAGGCAGAGATTTTGTCTTTTCACTCACTGATGAATTTCAGAGCTTATGAACTACCTGGGACACAGTAATTCTCAGTAAACATTTATTGAGTGAATGTAAAAACAGGTAGAGCCTGGTGGGCTCCACTACAAATTCTAGACTTTATTGGGGAGCCTTCAGATGATTTTATGAAGAACAGTGTCAATTAGTCTTCCATTGAAAAAAGATCATTTGGGAAACTTGAGGCAAATGGATTGGGAGAATAAGTGTGGACATTGAATGACAAGTTAGGGAGATCTTCAGGAGTTTGGGGGAGAGATAGTAACAACCTGACTAGGGGTGTGGCAGTGGGGATGGGGTAAGAAGGTAGATCTGAAACAGTTAAGAGGCTGAATCCGGAAAACTTGGTGATAAGTTAGAATTGGGAAGCTAAGCTGTGCCAAAAATGAATCTAAGGTTTCTAGTGTGAGTACTTATGTGAATGGTTGTTCTATTCTGGGAGACAAAAAACATTGGAGGAGGAAGAGATTTCAGGCAGAAGATCAAGGGCTCAAAGTCTTTGGCCTTGCTGGGTTTCGAGTGTCTGAGAGATAGCCGAGTGGAAATACCATGTTGGCAGTTGGATATTCAGGTTAGGAGCTCAGAAGACTTGAGTCATTGGCACATGGAGAGAACATAAAGCAATCGAAAGAGATGACACACAAGAACTGGTATCAGGTTGCACCTGTGAGACCAAAACTCACCAAATATGTTTACAGTGTCAACATGGCTCTTTCCCCTGGGAGGATTCATTTGCTGTATTGAGGGTCATGATACTCACGCTTTCCAACTGGAAACCTCAATGGTCAGCCTCTTTCTTCTGCTGAGTCTTGCCTGTGACTCTCCCATCAGGATCACTCTGAATACAATTGCAACCCTGTCTTTAGACTCAGTTCTGTTTTTGGGTATCCCTTCTGTACCACCCCAATGTCTGCTCTATCAACCAATGGGCTATGAAAGAGGAGTGAAGAATGAAAGTTACTATGGAAATGTCTTAAATTGAAAAAAATTCTTGGCTACATAATACTCCATCATGTATATGTACCACATTTTCTTCATCCAGTACACTTTCAATGGGCAGCAAGGCTGGTTCCATGTTTTTGCTATTGTAAATAGTGCTGCAATAAACACGTGTGTGCAAGTATCTTTGCAAATTGGATTGATTTGGAGTCCATCACACTCAGTGATCTATCATAAAAATACCACATATTCT
>NW_007226756.1:318644-353626 GCF_000164805.1 Carlito syrichta
CCCACTGGGCTGTAAGTTCACTAAAGGCAGAGATTTTGTCTTTTCACTCACTGATGAATTTCAGAGCTTATGAACTACCTGGGACACAGTAATTCTCAGTAAACATTTATTGAGTGAATGTAAAAACAGGTAGAGCCTGGTGGGCTCCACTACAAATTCTAGACTTTATTGGGGAGCCTTCAGATGATTTTATGAAGAACAGTGTCAATTAGTCTTCCATTGAAAAAAGATCATTTGGGAAACTTGAGGCAAATGGATTGGGAGAATAAGTGTGGACATTGAATGACAAGTTAGGGAGATCTTCAGGAGTTTGGGGGAGAGATAGTAACAACCTGACTAGGGGTGTGGCAGTGGGGATGGGGTAAGAAGGTAGATCTGAAACAGTTAAGAGGCTGAATCCGGAAAACTTGGTGATAAGTTAGAATTGGGAAGCTAAGCTGTGCCAAAAATGAATCTAAGGTTTCTAGTGTGAGTACTTATGTGAATGGTTGTTCTATTCTGGGAGACAAAAAACATTGGAGGAGGAAGAGATTTCAGTCAGAGGCCCAAACTTCACCTGCACATAGACTACTTATATACCTAATCCTGACTTGTATTTCACATCTTTATAATAAAATAAAGTTTAAAAAGAAAGAAAGAAAGAAAGATAAAAGTTCTCGGTATAGTTCTGTGAACACTGTGTTATCCTTATCTTTATTTTATACTAAATCAGTTGTAGAAAACCATGCATTTGTTTCTGGCTTTTTTTCTTTCTTTATTTAAAATGTTTTTAAAAATTAATTACATATTTACTGTAAGAAATTCAGTGTAGAAAGATCTAAGTGAAAAATAAAGGTCCTTTTTCTCCTCTTCACTGTGTTGTTGTTGTTGTTTGTTTGTTTTTAAGCTGGTTCAATGGATTATCCTGTTAATTTTTATTTTAAATTCAAACTCAGTTGAGTTCTGGAACTTGGCATGATTCATTCTGGTCCCACTCATGTTTCTTAGGAGCAGCTGTCTGAATAATGTCTTTCTTGTGCTGGGGTCTTCCACATGGCCTCTGCAGGCAGCTCATGACTCCAGAGCACCTGGGAGTACAGTCAGATCTTTTAATTCTCGGGTAGGAGATGGCATGCTCTGGGGACAGGCAGCTGCCGCCCTCCAGGAGGAGAGAGAGCAGGTGGGGCAAGCCAGCAATGTGCCACCAAATCCCTTGCAAATTTTCCCCCTTCCCCAGCAGAGAATGCCAATTGGGCTGAACACCGCAGGCAGATTTTTTCCACTGTGAACAACTGTCCCAGGACAGTGAGCCGGGGATCGCGTTTCAGGAATCTCGTGTTGCCCTTGAGAAGCCGTGAGGATGGCTGTGAAGTGTGTGTGGGGATCAGAAGGCCCCAAAGGGGGGTGGTGAGTCACAGGGCACTTGGCTGAAGGGCCCTTCTGGCGGGGTGGAGGCAGGTCAGAAACTCCCAGCGTCCATTTGAACTTTTGATGGAAGTGGATGGTCATCAGCATAATAACGCTAACAACTCACACTCTTAACAATTATTTATTTGTTTCCTTTAATCTTATTTTTGCTTTCAAACTTTTTCATTCCATTGTAATTTGGTTTCCAATCCAATTTGAAATACAGTATTATGAAATCTAACTTAAATTCTATAATTTATTTAAATTAATTGAACACTTGTCATAATAGTCCTGTATTCATGTTATTTCTTACTCGTGTTTGGCTCTGAAAAGTATCATTGATTTTGCTCCTTACCTTCATTCTCAGCATCATTCATCTCTCTTTTGAATCACACATGTTATATATCCTTGTAGTAAAATTTTCAAATAAGATGAATCCCTTGCATTTGAGGGTGGTTTACAAATATATTTACAATTATTCTCTTGTCTAATCTTCAAAAGAAACAGATAAATTACCTTCTTTATCTGACTAAGGAAGAATCTGAAAGAGAGATTGAGGGATTGTGGGAGTCAACTCAGGGTCTTTCCTCCTTTTCATGGTAGATTTCTCTCCATCTTGTATACCTAGTGGAGGAGAATCAGAGGCCTCACTGACAGTAGGAGAGGGAGCAGGTGGGACAAGCCAGCAATATGCCACTAAATCCCTTGTACATTTTCCCCCTTTCTCAGCAGAGACAAGGACAGTGGAATAGAGCAAAAGGAAGTTGTCACCAGAAGGTATTCTCAGCTAATGGTGCATATATGCATATCATTTTTTTTTTTCTTTCTAAGTCAGAATCTCACTCTGTCACCCATGCTGGAGTGCAGCCTTGACCTCCTGGACTCAGGCGATCCTTCTGCCTAAGCTTCTGAGTAGTTGGGACTACAGGCATGCCCAGTTAATTTTGTAATTTTTTTTTTTGTAGTGATGAGGTTTTGCTATTGCCTGGCTGGTTTCTAACCCCTTGGACTCTGGCAGTCCTCTTGCCTTGGCCTCCCAAAGTGCTGGGATTATAGACATGAGCCACTGTGTCCAGCCATCTGCATATCTTTTGAAAGACCCGAGAAAATGGCTCCAGCTGCAGACTTTTTCAGAACAAATAAATACAGGGCAAGGGATGAAGAGGGCATAAGTGGCTGCCTGAAAGTGGGAAGTCAGAAGGCAAATCTGATCTGGTTCCTAGTTTAGTTCAGCAACCTAAATCCCTGCAAGAGGTTCTACGTGGTTGCTGAACCTGGCCTAGTCCCTTAGCAACAGCACTCCCACACACACTTAAATCAGATGACTTTCTTAGGTTCCATACCTGGGGGTGAGAAGCAGGGGTGAGGTTTGTTGATGGTGCATTAATTTGGTGACCAAGAAGATGGACAGGAATTCAAGGAGGCAACCAGCTGGGGCTAACAACACAACACACAAACAACAAACCCTGGTGATTAATACCCATAGCCCATGCTTACAACTCTTCCTCCCTGCCTCGCCTGCTCAGTCCATTGCCATCAAGACAAACCCACCAATGAGGCGACTCCTCTCCATTTCCCTCAAGCACGGATTTATGTGTCTTGAGTTATGTAAGTCAGTACCTGGAACCCATTTTATCCATCACCTGTATAAGCATGTTGTTGGGAAGCCTTTGGGTTATGAGGGTGAAATTGGGAGAATGATCTGTTTCTGGGCTTTGCACTCTATAACAGGAAGCCAACCTTATCTGGACTCCATCCGGGGTCTGGCTCAGTATGAAATGAGGGCTTTGGTTTTGGCACATTCTGCTCCCTGTCTTGAGATCTACATTACTAGGATTAACTCTCATTGCCTCTGAGATAGAGAATGGTGAGAGCAGCTAATTCTTAAAGCATGAGGTAAACTGAGGCTCAGATTTATAAAAGGAGCCAATGCCAAAGCCAAAAGCAAAAACACACGTGGTGTGCTTCGGGGTTTCTCCATTCATCAAGGGCCTCTGATAGGGAAGGAAGCTCGTATAAGGCAGTAAAGAGGCAATGGGAAAGCCCTGGGGCCAGGGCTGGGCCTGCCTCTGCCCTCAGTCAGCTGTGTGATCTTGGGCAAGCCATTTTTTGTCTCTAGGTCTCAGTTTCCTCATCATTAAAACGAGGGAATTAGAGTAGGTGATTGATAGGATAATATCGATATATATAATAGTTAGGCTGATAATTCTAGTATCTTTTGGTGCAAAATGTAAAGCCTCTCAGTCCGGGAGGTTGGCAAGGACATGGGGCAATGGGAAGCCACTACTCTGCTTTTAGACACTCTAGACAACATTTTGCTTTGCCACCTGCTTCAGATTTCTTTTCCCTCCCTTTCCACCTCCTGCTGCTGCAGATCTAGCCAGCTCACCTTGATGCCCTTCTAGTTGTCCAACTCCCTTCATTCTGATGCTCTGTATCTTCTGGGAATAACCCCTGCTGAGGACCATTTGAAGAGATACAGTCCATGTGAAGAGACACTTTGGAGCTGGCACCCTTTTCTTTTATCACCTCTCTGTGGAAGGATACTTGACCTCCTGGGGTCTCCCTCGTTCTGAGAAGAGTCCCTTTTGTAGGAAACAATGATGATGATGCTGTGGTCTACTTCCCAGAATGTCTCTGAGCTCTTTCATTGGTCCTGTAGAACCTTACATAGCACATATCTCAGCTCCTAGTTCATCTCACAAGTTCTTTGGAGAATAAAGGATGCATTGACTCTCAAAGGAATAAACAGCATGGACCAGCTTCTTCTGGAAATGATTTAATCTCATCAAATTATAGAAAAATCTATTTCCAAAATCCTAATGGGTGTTGGTGGAATATGTTGCTTCTTTCAGATAACATAGTGGAACTTTTTGCATCCAGGTTTGTAAATAAAAATTTCCCAAATAATATTCAGGAACACTAGTTCTGGCTGTGGCGGCTCATGTCTGTAATCCTAGCACTTGAGAAGCTGAGGACGGAGGACCACTGGAGGTCAGGAGTTCGAGAAACACTAGTTCCAAGTAAAATGATTGCTCTGTGATAAAATAAGTATTTAGGAATTACTTGAACAGACTTCAGTGGAATTCCCTTCTGCAGGATTTCTCAGAGGCTTTAAAAAGTGGGTCTACCTTGTCTTTTAAAAAGTATATAACTTTTAGCATTTTCCAAACTTATTTGACCATAGATCTGTTTTTTCATGGATCATCTTTCTGAATTATTGAGCTGCACAGACATATTTTTGAAGGCTGTCTTAAATGAAAGAAGTTGCTGTAATGCTACTCTGTGAAGTTAATTGGTGGGCAGATATTTTGGGCCCGCTTGGATACCGATGTGTCTGAAATTGACATTTTGAGTGGCTGTCTTTTCCTAATTAGTATTTGCTTACAGCAGTCTGGGTCTGTGTTTATCTTTGAGGGCTCAATATTGCCTCCCAGTGGGTCCTGTCAGTTCCTGAATTTTCTATGCAATTGTCCTGAACTTGGGACGTGACTTTGACAGTTACTACAGAATAAAATCTTTTAAAGTCACAAAAAGATAATACTGTTATTGTACATGATATCACCTAAAGTCCTTTATGACACAGATAATAATATGTGTTTTCGGATGAGAAAATAAAGGCAAGCAAAATGAAGAAGATAAAAATAACCCATAATCTTTTTTTTTTTTTTTTTTTGAGTAGGAGTCTCACTCTGTCGACTGGAGTGCAGTGGCTGCTTCCGGCCACCGCAGCCTCGACCTGCTGGGCTCCGGCGATCCTTCCACCTCAGCCTTCCAAGTAGCTGGAACTACAGGTGTGCACTACCATGCCCGGCTAATTTTTTTTATTTATTGTAGAGATGAGGTCTCGCCAAGTTGCCCAGGCGGGTCTCGAACCCATGGGCTCAGGCAATCCACTCACCTCAGCCTCCCAAAGCGCGGGATTACAGGCTGAGCCACCAGCGCGGCTAACCCATAATCTTACTGCTCAGTGGTTAACATATACTGTTTCGACATGTATATCCTTTCAGTCTTTTTTATCTACACACACATACAAATTCATATCCCCTCCAAACAAACAAACAAACAAAAAGAACATTTTTTTCTAGCATCTTTTGGGAGTGTATTTTATTTGAACCTCAATTAAGAACTTACCTTTTAGATATTTTTGGTCCTTTTGAAGGAGATAGGAAGAGACACAGGGTGAAATACCAAAAGAATAACTCACAAGTTCAGTAACCCACTATTTTCTATGGATAATAGTACCGGTGTCTTCCAAGAGGTACATAAACATCTTTAAAATTTATTTTTATTTTTAGAGAGGGAATCATGCTCTTTTGCTCAGGTTGGAGGTCAGTAGTGGCAGGATCACAGCTCACTGCACCCTCAAACTCCTGGGCTCAGTTTTCCAAGTAGCTGAAACTACAGGTGTGTGCTACCACGACCAGCTAGTTTTTATTTTTATTTTTGTACGGATGGAGTCTTGCTATGTTGCCCAGGCTGGTCTCAAATTTCTGGCTTAAAGTGATCCTGTCATCTTGGCTTCCCAAAGCACTTGAATTACGAGAATGAACCACTGCACCTGGCACATATACACTTCTAATGGCTCCGAATGATGATCTTTCTCGGCTGTGATAGTTTCCTATAACTGCAGTAGCAAAATACTACACATTTAGGGGATTAAATAACATTGATTCATTATTGTTTTACTGTTATGGAGAACTGAAGTCTTCAGTATCACTGGGCTAAAATCAAGGTGTCAACAGGGCTGGTTTCTTCTGGACATGCTGAGGGGGAAATCTGTTTCCTTGTCCGTTTCAGCTTCTGGAGGTACCTGCATTCCCTGGCTCGTGGCCCTTTTCTCATGTCACATCAGCCTCTTTCTCCTATCCTATTTCCTACTAATGACCCTGGTCCTCCTGCCTCCTTCTTATGAAGACCCTTGGGTCCACCTAGGTAATCTAGGATAATCTCCCCATCCCAAGATCCTTCACTTTATCACACCAGTAAAGTCCCTTTTACCATGTGAAGTAACATATCCACATGTTCTGGGGACTAGGACATGAACATCTTTGGAAAAGCTGCTATTTAGTCTTCAACACTGGCTATTATTTATTTTTAGGCCTTTTAAAATGAAAATTAAGTGCTTGTTTTCTGAAAATCATAGTTCCTAATGGTCACAAATTAATCTAGTAAATATGATAGTTTGTCAGATGGTGGCAAAAAGTCAAATAAAACCCACTTGTATCACCTGCCTTCTTGAAAACTGCACTTCTGGGGTTAACATACAGGGCTCTGGTCATCTACTGTACTGGGGGGACAATAGGGCATTCTTGGCATGGGTTAGAGTCAGGTCTCAGAAGCTGTTGTGTACCGTCCTTTCCATTCTAAATTTGAGAACTTAGCACTTCAGAGTGTTCCCTCCATATCTCTGGCTTGGCTACATGCCCCCTTTGAAGTGCTGTGCCAGTTGTTGTCTATAAATAAGGCATGCCCAGTGCCATCAAAGCTCCGAGATGAAGAGCACGGCTCACTTACAAGAACACTGAAAATGCAGGACTGTGTTAGGGAGGGATCCTGGTTTCATACTTCTTCCTCAACCTCTCCTCAATCCTCCCACCTCCAACCTGGTGTGAAAAATGCATGAAGGCCCCAGAGAGAATAATCAAAGCTCTGTCACACTTGGCAGTCTCTTTCTTGCTTCTCTCTAACAAGAAGGAAGAAAAAAAGAAATGAACATTTGGATGAGAGCCCAGTAACCCACATCAGTTCAGTCTTTCCCTGAGCAGCGGTGCCTCCTGGCTGTCTCCTTGGGAGGAGGCACTAATGACAACTCCATTGATTGGGGCTTACTCTTGTCTTTTTTATTTTTTAAATTTGTATAAGTGAAAGCGGTGCAAGTGCAATTTTGTTTCATGGATATATATTGAGTAGTGGTGAACTCTGGGTTTTGAATGTAACTATCACCTGAATAATGTGCATTATATTCATTAGGTAATTGATCAACTCTCTCTTCTTTCCACCCTCCTACTCTTCCGAGTCTCCAATGTCTGTTATTCTGCTCTCAATGTCCATGGGTACAACTTGACTCTACTATGCTAAGTTATCTCATTTCACTCTCACAACTACACCCCGGAGTTGGAACACATGAACTTCTTTTTCTTTTTTCTTTTTTGAGTCAGGGTCTCACTCTGCCACCCAGGCTAGAGTACAGTGGCATGATCATGCCTCACTGCAGCTTGACTTCCTTGGCTCAGACTATCCTCCCACCTCAACCTCTCAAGTAGCTGGAACTACAGGCATCATGCCAGGCTAATTAAAAAAATTTTTTTTTTTTTTGTAAAGATGAATTGTCTAGACTGGTCTTGAACTCCTGGACTCAAGCGATCCTCCCACTTTGGCTTCCCAAAGTGTTGGGATTAAAGGCATGAACCACCACACTCAGTCAGTGAATTTCTATTTCACAGATGGAGAAGTAGGGTTGAAGGGAAGCTCCTCAGTGCATCGCCTAATTTTTTACTTCTAAGCACATGCAGAAAATGATAATATTCAAACTTCACTCTGAGGGAAATTGAGAGAGCTGCTTAAGGCAGAGCCCATTGGCCTTGGTCTCCAGCTTCCAAGTTGCCACCTTGCAGTGACTAAAGATAGCAAGACCTTATCACACCTGTGACTCACTCATGGTTAAGCAGCTTGTCCAGGACTGCAACACTTGTAGATTTGAAGTCATGTTTGTCTGATTCTTGATTGCAGATTCTGTCTCACCCAGTACAGCCCTCTTTAAGATACTAGTTTCTGGAAGTGTCTCAAACAGAAATCATCATCATCATCTTTTTTTTTTTTTGAGTTGGAGTCTCACTCTGTCGCCCAGACTGGAGTGCAGTGGCACGCTCCTGGCCACCGCAGCCTCGACCTGCTGGGCTCCGGCGATCCTTCCGCCTCAGCCTTCCGAGTAGCTGGAACTACAGGCACGCACTACCACGCCCAGCTAACTTTTAAAATTTATTGTAGAGATGAGGTCTCGCCAAGTTGCCCAGATGGGTCTCGAACCCGCGGGCTCAGGCAATTCACTCACCTCGGCCTCCCAAAGTGCGGGATTACAGGCTGAGCCACCGAGCCTGGCCATCATCATCATCTTGCCTCTAATTCATATCTTCTCTTTCCAGATGTCTTGCTGTCTCTCTTAGGTTAGGTTCCCTAGAAACAGAACCTGTGACAGGCATTCTTGAGCAAGGTGTCTATTGAGGGATTGACCTCAAGAGATAATTTGTAAAGGGGTTGAGTAGAAGAGGAAGCCAAGCAAAGACGTGGTTTAGCTGAAGTCTAGCCTCAGTCTGATCCTTTGGGAGCTCCAGAGGGTACATGGCACCAGAGAGTTGTTCCTCTGGGGGGTAAGAGGCTGGCCTTCTGCCTTCCACAGCAGTTAGACTGTGGCTTTGGGTATTTCTGGGGGAAGGATGTAGTCTCATAGGTGTTCCTCGGCTGGGGGCTCCTAGGACTGGGGGTAATTTTCTGGATAAAATTGTGCCTACAAGGGAAACCATACACATAGCTGTAGGGTGAGGAGTGCACCAACTTGGTAAAGAGGACCTGAGCTGGACATCAACAAAGCCAACACGATCTCAATCGCCCCACTGCTATTTATCCCGCTGCCCAAACTAGAAACTCACTCATCTTTGATGTCTCTTCCTGTTACATGTTATGACTAAGAAACTTCTCCTGATCTGTATGAGAGAATCCTTTCAAACTTGCTTTCTCTTCTTCATGCCTCTGGTTGTTCTGGAATTGAGGCAGTCATCATGGTTATATTAGTATATATTTAAAATCACCATCATTTTCATTAGTCCATTTGCCTTGGATCATTCTCAAAGCTTCTTCATTTCCCTTTCTGCCTCTGTTACCCTTTCCCCAATCCACACAGCCTCAGAGTGATTCCTTTGTGTCTGTCTATATCATTTGATCGCCTAAAGGCATCGACAGGCTTCCAAAGTGTATAGGATAAAATAATTATTTCCGTGGCATGCTCAGAAATACTCTTCATGTGTTGGTCCATCCTTCCTGCCCGTTGGTACTTCTTTCATTTTTCTAGTGCTTCTCAGAACCACATGCCCATTCTTTTACAGACACCTACTAGGTTTTTGTTGATGAACTAATTAATGCAGAGTGGTGGTTTTGTGCAGAGGTTTACATTTCAGGTGAATAACAGGAAACCGTTTCTTTCTGAAGGACCATCTGTAAACAAAGGTCTTGAGAATGGGAGCTCTGGTTCTGGTTTTAATTTCAGGACTGAACCATGCTACCAGGTGTGAATCCAGTTTCTCCTATGTTATACTTGTTTTAACTTAATATAATTGAGTGGGTGTCTTATCTGATCAAGACTTATTTGCTTGTTTGCTTTTTAAATATTAGGAGGTCAGAGATAGTGATCAGAATCTTGTCTTTTCTCAATCTTCCCAGGGTCCACCCCCAACTTCACACTGAACCCATTTTTTTTGACTTACTATTTTTTTTTTTTTGAGTTGGTGTCTCACTCTGTTGCCCAGACTGGAGTGCAGTGGCACGCTCCTGGCCACCACAGCCTCAACCTGCTGGGCTCTGGCGACCCTTCCGCCTCAGCCTTCCAAGCAGCCAGAACAAGAGGTGCGCGCGACCACGCCCAGCTAGTTTTTGACTTATTGTAGAGACGAGGTCTCTACCAAGTTGCCTGGGTGGGTCTCAAACCCACGGGCTCAGTCAATCCACTCGCCTTGGCCTCCCAAAGTGCTGGGATTACAGGCTGAGCCACTGAGCCCAGCTGACTTGTTATTTTTTTTAAGAGACAGGGTCTCATTATGTTGTTCAGGCTGAAGTGCAGTGGCACAATCACAGCTCACTGCAACCTTAAACTCTTGGGCTCAGGTGGTCCTCCCACCTCAGCTTTCCAAGTAACTAGGGCTACAGGCATGTGCCACCAAGCCTGGGTATGAAAAATTTTTTTGTAGAAATAGGGTCTCACTATGTTTCTCAGGTTGGTCTTAAAATCCTGGCCTCCAATGATCCTCCCAGCTCAGTCTCCCAAAATGTTGAGATCACAGGCATGAGGCAGCGCACCGGGCCCCCTAAGGTCCATTTTTTTTTTTTTTTTTTTGAGTTTGAGTCTCACTCTGTCGCACTCCACTGCAGCCTCGACCTGCTGGGCTCCGGCGATCCTTCCTCCTCAGCCTTCCAAGTAGCTGGAACTACAGGCACACGGTTCCACGCCTGGCTAATTTTTTTGATTTATTGTAGAGATGAGGTCTCGCCAAGTTGCGCAGGCGGGTCTTGAACCCTCAGGCTCAGGCAATCCACTCACCTCGGCCTCCCAAAGAGTGGGATTACAGGCTGAGCCACCGAGCCCGGCCAGGTCCATATTTTTAAACCTTGTATTATAGTTTCTTCACAAGGTCAGCTGACTCTAACCCATTCTGCAACTTTATTTGGCTCTTTATCTGTGTGTATCTTTCGATTACACTTTTGTATTTCCATGGCTTTGAAGAAAAGATAGTCTTTCTTTCTCTGTCTTTAGAAATCTCACCCATCTGTCCACATCTCTCTCAGCTGTTAGCACCTCTGAAGCCCTCCTTGATTATCTCAGAGCTAAATGACAGTCCTTTTTCTGAATTCACCATTCATTTCTCCTCTCTGGTACTTCTTACATCCTGCCTTGTGTTACTTTGTACGTAAATGTTTGATTTTTTTTCAATTCAATTGCCTGCCTCTGGAAGGCAGAGGTGATCTTGGGGCCCTCCCAGCAGCTAATGTTGCATCAGAGGTGCTCGGTCAACACCTGTTTTTTTGATCTATAGGATGCCATTAACATCAACAGTTCTGAATTTCCATCTGCTAGTTCAGTTTCTTCACTAAGTGATAAATTAATGCATGCAATTAATAATGACACATAATAATGACATTAGGGTTAGTTCTTTAGGACCACTGCTGACTGGGATCTGCACTGGGGATCTTCGTGGGCATTGATGGGGCATTTCTTTCTAAGTGCGTCTCACTTCTCTGTGTCACCCTTATGGCTCCTTCATAGTGTTGGTGTCTATTCAGTCCATACAGCAGAGTGCTTGTATCTGTTACAGCTGGCGAAACACATTTAGGGTTTTGATTGCTAGCCTGACTCCATATGAGTTAACTGTGACTCTAGAAGAGCTGCCTGATATTTCTGGGTGCTTTTCTTTTTCCATCTATAAAATGGTGCAACAACTCACAGGGTTGCAGTAAGGATTACATGAGCTAATTTGAAAAAAAAAAAACCCCAAAAACACAACTTTGGAAAGCAAAATAAACACTGCCCACCTACCCAAAGAATCCCCAACTATATTATCATAGGATGTGAATATCCCAAGCATAGTCTCTCACACATAGTCAACATAGTAGATGTGTTGTCATAATCTTATTCATGTTTTATAACTTTGCTAATTTATCTATTATTTCATCCATCTGATCTAACCACTATTTATTTTGTTGAGCACCTGTAGCATACCAAATACGATATACAAAAATTAAAAGGCTTAACAGAATATGGTGAGACTGGGTGTGCCTCCTGGAACAGGCAACCAGACAAGGCTGGTGCTCAGACAAGTCCTTGCAGGTGGCAGTACTCTCCTGAGCAAACTACCCAAGGATGTAACGAAGCCAGTTCAGAAACCCGATTTGCCAGCAGAACAGAGGAGATCCGTAGCGTAAGTTAATTCTTCACCAAATCGTAAGAGACTTTAGTGTTACTCTCCAATGTTCATTAGGTTGTGGTCTGGGAGATCCTGACCAGTGTAGCTCTCCCCTAACACCTGCATCTGAGAACCAGGCTATACTCAGAGGCTTGCTTAATGGCATGGCATCAGAAGTGGGGGCTGGCAAAGGGATTCAAATGCTAAGGGCATCCAGCTTCCATACCTGATGTGACATTTTCCAAAAAACAGCGGCACATTGAAATGGAATCAGATCTGGTTTTCAAGCCCAGTTCTACCTCTCACTAGCTGGGTGAACTTGTTCACATTTCATAACTTCTCTATGCCTCATTTTCTCCATGTGTGAGAGGGGGATAAAGACAGAGCCTACCTGGTATGGTGGTTATAAGGAATAAATGAAATAGCCAGTGAAAAAGTCAACAGAGAGCTCAATAAAGACTTGTAATTTTAATTATTAGTATTTAATATCTTACATGAGTGTACACCAGTCATATTCATTCACCTATTTATTCAACAAAAGTTTACTGAGTACCTATCGTGAACAATATAGGTGCTATTCCTACTGCTGAAGCCTCTTCAGCCATATTTAATTAACCCAGAGGATGTGTGACCCAGTTTGGTGGTAGTGAGCTAGCGCTCTCTCTCTCTCTCTCTCTCTCTCTCTCTCTCTGTCTCTCTCTCGTAGTCGGAGTCTTGCTCTTTTGCTCTATAGTAAGAATTACATGAGCTAATGTGAAAAACAAAAACAAAAATACAACTTTGGAAAGCAAAACAAACACTGCCCTCCTCAAAGAATCTCCAACTATATCATCATGCAAATATCCCATGCATAGTGTCTCATATAGTTAACACAGCAGATGTGTTGTCATAATCTTATTCATGATTTGTAACTTTGTTAATTTATCTATTATTCCATTCATCTGATCTACCCACTCCATCCATCTGATCTATTCATGTTTTATTTTGTTGATGAGTAGAGGCATGATCATAGCTCACCACAGCCTCGACCTCCTGGGCTCAGGCAATCTTTCTGCCTCAGTCTCCTGAGTAGCTGGGACCACAGGTGCGTGCCACCATGTATGGCTAATCTTTAAAATTTTTTTTTGTAGAGATGAGGTCTTGAACTCCTGGGAAGAGAGGAGACAGCTGGAAATCTGATAGGCAGACATTTGGGGGTGGGGTCCCAGCTGCAAGCCCCAAGGACTGGAGTGAGCATACCCACTTCTCCAGATCTGTGGACATCATCTTTCACGCACTGTTTCCTGACTGGTCCTTCCCAACCCTCTCCTGATTGGTAAATTTACGAAGACCAGACCATGGTGCCTCTTTCTGATTGGTGCTGTTGCCAACCAATCAGCAGGCTTTGGAGACTATATAAACTACTGCTTGCAGCAGCAGTTCGGCAGCTCACCCGCTGTTGGGAAGTTTTCTATTCTCTAATAAATTCCCATTTACTCACCCTCGGGTTGTCTGTGTCCCTCATTCCTCTTGGGTGCAAGACGAGAACCTGGACTGGAAGAGCTGCTGCTGAAGACTGCCGGACTTGAAGACCACCGGGCTTGAAGAGCTGCACACATCAGAGGCTGACTTGCCAGCCGAGGGACCCGATGGGGGAGTGGATCCGATGGGGCTCGCAGAACTGATGACATCCCACGGAGCCGCCTAACCAGCAGAGCTGTAACACTGTTCGGGGTCGGCTTGCCGGCTAACTGAGCAGAGGGAGCTGTGACACTTCTCAGGGTTCAGCTCACCGACCCCTCTCCCTCGAATCAAGAAAGCCGCAACACTCTTAGGGGGTCTCGGCTGCTGGCATCTCTGTGCTCTTGGGTGCCACCGTGTTCCCCATCCATCCGGATACCATCACGTCTTGGCCACTGCAAGAGTCCCGGGTTGGCAGAACAGCTCTGGGGACTGCAACATTTCTTGGGGGCCCAGTTCTCGCCAGCCGGTCAGATAAAAAACTGTGTCACTGGACTCAAGCAATTCTCCCTCCTGGGTATCCCAGAATGCTGGGATTAACAGGCGTGAGCCACTGCATCAGGCTGGTGGATCTCTTTAAAGTATTGAGTGTCTGGCTTTTTTTCGTCCTTACCTTTCAGACACAGCCAAATGTGGGCCTGCTGCTGCTGCTGCTGTCTGTGTGTTTTAAATGAATCTCAAATTCATCCAGATTCAGAAGGAAGGCGGTACAGACCCCACCTTTCAATGAGATAATTGACAAAAAATTTGTGAGCATTTAAAAAAAACACTACATACTCATCTTTATAAATAGGCTATGTGAATGGGTTTTACTCTAATAGCTGTAAGTCTTACTAAGCAATTTGATTCATGACTTGTTTTCATTATTTAAGTGTGAAGGCAATCTTATTTCTAGATCATTGGGTCCCCTCACTTTCATTGCTTATATATTGTCTCCCAAACCAGCCATTGGGTTGTTACAGTGTTTTACTAGCCGTGCAATGTTTGCCAGAGAAGTGGCAAACATTCCTTCATTTTTTTAAAAACAGTTTTCTTTAAGATATAAAACTTGTCAGTATCATAACATTCTGTTGCTAAAGCAAGTATTTTACTTGGCTGCAAAAATGTATGACTTCAATGTCACTCATAATTTTGAAACTAAGTGTGAGTTGCACTTGAGAAATCTCAGCTGGGCTCTGGACCTCAGATAGTAACATGGTATCAAACTAGAAAAAAATTAATTGCTTTCGTGCTGCTGCTCCCTGCTGGTATGATTTATTTTAAATTTGTCTGAACCCTGGGAGAAGGACCTGTACTGTAATTCAGAAACTGACATATGTTGTTTTGCCCACGTCTCTCACAGAGACTCCGAACTCAAAGAAAAGAATGTTTCTGTGGTCTGGAAAACATTGGATATTGCAACATCCATTTTATCTGACATGGCAGGAATTTAGTTACTCCATTTAAGTGAATTCTGTGAGCAACTTAAGTCCACTACCTTTGAGTGCCAAGTGTTTTAGGGAATGTTTGCTACTTCTGGAGTAAGTTCTTTCTAAAGTGTATCACACTCATTTCTGTGTTTTCTTAGATATAGGGTGATCAACCATGCTGGTTTGCCTGAGACCTTCCCCATTTTAGCACTAAAGTCTGTGCTTTGGGAAGGTTCCATTGGCTTATGCAAACTGGGACTGTTGGTCACCCTATGGTTAAGACATGAACTTGATGACTATGTGCTGTTAGTATGAACTTTCTATGTTGAGTGTGGCAATCCAGTGACACCCTCAGGGTGGTTGAGGTCTAGCACTATATGCCCCCAGACTCTATGATGCTAGGGTCAGCTCTGCTTGTCCCACTGAGGCACTACCTGCATTTTAATGCTAACCCCTGAGTGCATGAGCTTTGCAGGCTTTTCCACTTATGCCACCTGGTGGCCTTGTTGGTTTCCAAGTCTCTCCTCAGGAGAACAGAAGTGACCACAACTTGGTTCTTGGACAAGTGAGGTCATTGTTCTCAAAATAAGCTCATGAGCAAAATGGACTTAGAACAAAGGCAATAATGACAAATGACTTTTGAGCAATTTTCCTTATTAGAAAAGAAGAATTGTCTGAAGGAACTATTAAGTAAATATTTTACTCATAACTTAGACTTCTTGGTGGACTAGATTTATTTTCTCTACAAATTTGAGTCTATGCATTCATTATCCTCGATTTAATAAGGAACTGATTTAATAAGGAATATAATTGCCTAAGTTTTGTTTCTCATGAAGAAGGGAGAATACAGAGACTTAAGGAAAGGAAGGAAAATGAGTTGGATCAGTTCTAGCTAGGTAAAGGGGAATTGGGGAGGATCCTGACACCACAGAGTATCCGAGGCTGTGTCTGGGCCACAGCTCTGTGACCAATCACACAGGATAAGGCTATTTTCGGGCTCCTTTTATCCAGTAAAACTCTTACCTAGATGGACAGGTGATCCGTGCCCTGCTCTCTGGAGGACCAACTTGCCTTCTATCAGAAATATGCTTATATGTTGAAGAGGGTATAATAAAGCAAAACAAGTGTGACGAGGAGAAAGAATAAAAGTAAAAATGCATTGAGCATTCCTAGTCTTAATTTAAAACTTACTTATGGCTTTTGTTGGCTCATTCACTCCAGAGAGCTTTTCCTCAAGTGAATTCATAAAGCTTTTCTATTGATGTTACCATGTGCCTAGTCTATATAGGGTGCAGGGCAATGCATTTTGGGGTATGGAGGGATAAAAATATTTTTTTCCTTAAGAGCTCTCATTTGGGAGTAACATGTATAACTCAAATGTTGTCATGTATCACCAGCCTGTGTATACTCATGAGGAACGTTTATAGTTGGGCAGATGTGAAGACAAGATGAAATGTGCAAGGATTATTTTTAAAGGGCCTGTGAGAGAAGATGAATGGAACTAAAGAACACTGGGTGAGCTGTCAGACTGACTCAAGTGAAGGAGAGAGAAGTGGAAGCATCCCAGACTTCCACGTACACTAAGGAAGTTCAGCAAGGTCCTCAGGGAGTCCTTAAGCCAAAGTCACCATTGGGAGAGTCCCATGTCTCCTCTGGATGGATCTGCCTCACCTATCCCTGCCACATTCTGTCCTAAGCTGGCAGCAGCCTTTAGAAGTGTGGCCTCAGTCCTAATGCAGTGATGCATTTTTTAAGGCAAAATACAGGCCCTTGATCAATTATGCTTCCTGTAATTGGAGATCTACAAGGTGCATTCTCATGCCCCTCCCCCCAACAGCTCCCCAAGAATTCAGAGTAGTGTTGGGATCCAAGAGAAAGGATCAGAGATTGATCTTCCCCATTGACCTCCCTGAGTCTGCTTCATATGACTGAGCAATAATTTTTGTACTGAGAATTTCTCACACATTCATAAGAATAGCTTCCTGTGGAATTCTGTCAGTGTCCTTGGTAGCCATGGCTACCGTCCTTGGAGTGTCAGGGGGACCATACTCAGGCTACCTTCTGAGGAGCATTTGCAGAGACTTGGGCTCAAGACTTCATTTAGAATTTCTATGTGAAAGGGACCTTGATGTATGATTAGATGGAAAGGTGGGGGGCTTGCTTGGTGGTTGGGTTTGCATAGCAAACTTAAGTGTGTGTGTATATTTGGGGATCTTGGGGTGGCTGATGGAGCTCACAGAGTTTCCCCAAGCTTCCATGTGACATAGAGAGTTCTATAACTTGAAGAGTTCTAACTTCTTTAGGCCTTGGGGCATGAAATGGCTCATTGTCCCTTATTTCTTTCAAAGGAGAGCTTGACTGCCCACCAAGAAATTCATAGAACACAGAGTTCAGAAACCAAAGTCCTGGGCATCATTAGGATTATTTTAGTCAACATTGGAGAGGTGGCAATCTCCTTGTAAGAAAGTGGGTGATTTTAGGATGGGATCTTAACAGCTAGGCTGCCAAAAAGAAGGATAAATATCCACTATAGGCTATTTAATCAAGGATAGATGAGCTTAATTGATGGAGACTCTTGTAGAAATAGTAAGAAATAAATTATGAATTAAGTCTAAGCAGACTTATCAGGAGACTTTATGACAACATAGTAAAATAATCTGATTATGTTTCTGTCTCCCCTGCCAGATGGCAAGTACTTTAAAGCCAGAAACTGTTATATTCTTTTAAAAAAATCCTTTGAAACATCTAAGTGACTCACAAATATAATTTTTTATTAAAATAAAAAATTACTATACTGTTAAAGTCTCCTTTGACTATCTCCCCCAAACCTGATCTGTCTCCTCCTTCCCATCACTCACATGCCAGGCACATAAATGTGGTTCAAATGATTGTTGAGCTGCACAGGAGGGGTTCAGGTTGGGAACTGAGGTTCAGCAGGCAGGTGTTGGAGTGGTTGGGTGATTGACTCCTTACCTGTTCCAGTATGGCCAGGTACCCTCTCTCTACACCACTGGCTACAGTACTACAAAAATCATTTAGTGTGTCACTGATTGTTAAGTTGTGATATACAGCAGAGTTGGTATGTAACTTCTACACTTTCTAGAGGATAATTTTGTGACTCTCATCAGAGCTGTGGCCACATTTCCATGGATTTAATCTGGTTTTGCTGGAGATGCTCCCCAGGTATACTGTTGATCCTTGGAGGTGGAGACTCAGGTCTGTCAAATTTTCCCAGAATGACTCCTCTTCTAAGAAGGAAAGGGTGAGAAAAGAAGACGAGAACATCATCTGGTTAGGTGCCACTGGGCATTAATGAATATGATCAGGAAGCATGTGATATAAATTGGAATGGGCAGTGGGACAGGGACAGGGAAGTCAGATCGAGACCAAGTGATCAGGTGATGTTGACCTTCCTAGACCCACTTTGATTCTTTTTTTTTTTTTTTTTGAGTTGGAGTCTCACTCTGTCACCCAGACTGGAGGGCAGTGGCCACTCCCGGCCACCGCAGCCTCGACCTGCTGGGCTCCGGCGATCCTTCTGCCTCAGCCTTCCAAGTGTCCGGAATTACAGGCATGCGCTACTACGCCCGGTTGATTTTTTGATTTATTGTAGAGATGAGGTCTCGCTGCCCAGGCGGGTCTCGAACCCGCGGGCTCAGGCAATCCACTCACCTCAGCCTCCCAAAGGCGCGGGATTACAGGCTGAACCACCAAGCCCGGCTTGATTCTTTATCAATAGTCAGTCAAACCAATGACTGAGGCACATTGTCTGGGTCCTACTGAAGGGTCAAGGATTTCCTCTTGGTTAGGAAAGCAAGGCAGGAGGGAGGATGGAAAGAAAAAAAAAACCCAAAACGTGAAGAGGTTAGTCAGTCTTTTCTCAGCAAGACTTTGTTTTATTTTATTTGAGTTGTGGGGTACATGTGAGGTTTTAACCACATAAGTTGCATGCAGGTGAAATTTGGGTTTCTAGTGGGCCTTTTCTCCCCCTGATAGTGGACCTGGTACCCAATGTATTGCTGTGTGCGCCCCATCCCTCCTCTCTCCCTCCACTAGCAGAGTCCAGCGCCTGCAATCCCACCCTTTTGCTCATGTGAACAATGATCAGGGACCACTTATGAGTGAGAACACTCTCAGCAAGACTTTGAACAAGTCACCTCTTTTTTTACTTTTTTTTTTTGAGTTGGAGTCTCACTCTGTCGCCCAGACTGGAGTGCAGTGCCCGCTCCCGGCCACCGCAGCCTCGACCTGCTGGGCTCCGGCGATCCTTCTGCCTCAGCCTTCCGAGTAGTGGGAATTACAGGCGCGCGCTACCACGCCCGGCTGATTTTTTGATTTATTGTAGAGATGAGGTCTCGCCTGCCCAGGGGGATCTCGAACTCGCAGGCTCAGGCAATCCACTCACCTCAACCTCCCAAAGGCGCGGGATTACAGGCTGAGCCTCCGAGCCCGGCTTTTTTTGGTTCTTTACACCCATGTCCATAAAGCGAGTTTATGAATATCAACCCACAACAAAGCATTTATGAGTTAGTCTTCTGATGACGAGCCAGAGACTGCTCTTACATGGGAATTAGCCTTCTAGTAGCCCTTTCTCCTGGATCTTCTGTTAGGTCGCTGGCTTGCTGGCGAATTCTTTCAATGCTGAATGTCTGTCTCACCGGGTAGACTTTTACCTAAAATTCTTGTCTCAGGTACATGCAGTAAGTGGAAAAAAATGTAAGACATTCTTTCTTTGGTCATTTACAAAGAGCCTTGGGGAAAAGCCTGAGTAGCTTGTGTTAATCATTAAACTTGCCTCATGGTCAGCTCTGAACTTTTACTCTGGTACACGTTTGGCCAGGACACAAACGAGTTAGGTGAGTTAGAGTCCAACATGAGTGAGTTACCTGCACGGTAGTTGCAAACCTGTCTCTTACCCGATGACACAGCCATCACCATTGGGTCTTGGCAGAGAAAGTCAAGATCACTTAGGAAAAAAAAAGATAATTTCTTCCTTGAGTCACAGCGAGACAG
The DNA here is from genome assembly GCF_000164805.1 of Carlito syrichta. Classification (NCBI taxonomy): domain Eukaryota; kingdom Metazoa; phylum Chordata; class Mammalia; order Primates; family Tarsiidae; genus Carlito; species Carlito syrichta. Next base: position 338,623 of record NW_007226756.1, read on the forward strand.
AAACAGAACAAAGGTACTGTCTGATCCAGAGAAGTTTCTGCTTTTTGTTTTCTAGTGTTGTGTCTCTTGCTAATGTTGTGGTGAACAATGAGAGATTTGTGGTAGTCCAGTGCAACTTTGTGTCTCAGTCTCCCAAAGGAGAAGCTTAAGAGGGAGGGAAGGAAAAGAGGAAGAGGAGGAAGTGAGAGAAGAGAGGTATAAGAGGAAAGAAATAGAAAACCACGGCTCTCCTCTGTGGTTGAACATTTTATAATTAAAAGAAATAAAGGGGCATAAAGTTTATCTTTAGAAAGAATTAGTGGATTGTCTAATCCACACTAAAAAATTATACTTTTGATTGACTACTTTATTTTAGGGAAAAAAGATGTAGGTTTGAATACAGGATTTGAGGAAAACCAGCATGAATGTTTAGTTTCATTGTTCTAAGCTTGGGAAGAATACATGTTGAAATGAAGTGTTAAAATCATGCAGCCAGACTGAAAACAGACTCTTCTGTGCCGAGTATATTCTGTTGGGTGTAACAAACTCGTTAGAGCCTGTACTTCTGGACTAAGTAGCAAATACTCCTGGGTAGCTTTCTCCTGGGTAACTTTTAGTAGATGTATATTTGAAAACTGAATGCTTATAAATTGAATTATGTTCCAGATAGAGGTAAAAATGTATAGGGAATTTTGCAGTTGAAAGGACACTTGCTGAATCCACCTGAAAATTTTAGAACTCTTTTCTTAAATGCGAGTAGCCTCCATGCTTATCCCATAGATAATGACTTGGCGGCAGGTTCACAGGTTATTTGTCTGTTTCCTCAGCTCTTAGCACAGTGGTTGACCTACAGTAGGCATATAACAGATGTTTGCTGTGTTGAATTAAGTATAATTGATTATTGGCTGTCTTAATCAGGACACACTTGTAAGATAAATTTATTGTAAGTGTTTTTTTGCAGATATTCTTCTTTGGGAATTTATTGTGGCTTTTATATTTTCTGAAATGGCATGACTATTACTGCTAGCCTCAGTGTTTTCATAAACATATAAATTAAATGTATATTTAGTAATATGTGTGTTTAGTTCTATAATTTTTCGAACTTTTAGAAAATTTCAGAGACAGTATTTTAAGAGGATTTTGTTTGTGCCCTCTGACTTGGAGGGCAGCTTGGCACCCTCTCTAGAGCAGATTTCACGGTGCTAAAGCATGTGAATTTTCAGCCAGGCTTCCACTCCCACACACATATGAAAGCTTTTTCTCCTAGATCAGGCAAACCCAGATTTAGCATATTTAAATATGTATTCATCAATTTAAACTTACTGAGCCCTGTGTGGGACCTTTGCACTAAGAAATTTGTGGAAGTAGAAAACTGGTCCCAGGATCTCTTCGAGGAATGTAACATCTGGAAGAAAAGGCAAATGTGATACTGGATTACCTGGTCCAGGCTCTATAGGATGTAAGCTGAAGGTTCAGGGGAGACTGGTGGCCACTAGAATGGCTGAGGGAAGAACCAGTGGAGGAGGGGTCTTCTGAGCAGCACCATGAAAGAGGGCCAGGATCTCCTGAGGCCATGGGTTGGGGAGTAGGGGTTGGGCAATACAGGAAGGGACCAGTAGGCGCATGGCAGAGGCTGATGTGTGGGAGGCTTTCCTGAGTGACAGTTTGAGGAGACCAGAAGGGCAGGGTTGAGACTGGAGGACAGCACAAGGGAAAGCTGAATGGTAGGTAAAACAAAACAGAACCCCCCTTCCATTCTTCACTAGTGTTTTGTAGCCATAATTTATTTTTAAATTCAGCTTTGATTCAATAATGAGTTAATGAAAGAGGTTATTTTTATTTGTCCAGCTTAAACATACCTAAAATAAGCTGGTGGGACAAAAGGAAGCACAGTAGTGATAATTTTAGGTAAGATGATTTCCTGAGCTTGGAAAGATGGGGGTCCCTTTGAAGACATGAGGGCCACATTTATATCATTTCCCTGATTGCCCATGTTTCAGTAGAACAAAGTAATTGTATGTAAGCAAAAATGATAGTAATTTTTCCTTTTTTAAAAATAAAGCACATAAGCTATGCTGCTCCTATCAAAACTGAATATGATTCTAAAGTTTGAGCAATCAATCATATATATATAAGTACATATTGAGTTAGGGGTCTCACTCTATCACCCCGGTTGAAGTGCAGTAGCATATTCACAGCTCACTGCAGCCTCAACTGAACACTGGGCTCAGATGATCCTCCTGCCTTAGCCTCCTGAGTAGCTGGGACTTCAGGCATGTGTCACCATGCTTTGCTAATTTTTTCATTTTATTTTTTGTAGAGTTGAGGTCTTGCTATGTTGCCTATGCTGATCTTGAACTCCTGAGCTCAAGCAATGCTCCTGCCTCGGCCTCCCAAAGTGCAGGGATTACAGACTACTCCTGGCCAGATTTTTTATTGTATTTATTTATTGTATTTATTGTATTTATTTATTGTATTTATTTATTTATTTATTTATTTATAGAGACAACGTCTAGCTCTGTTGCCTAGGCTGGAGTGCAGTGGTGTGCCAGACTAATTTTTTATTATTTTTAATTTTTATAGATATAGGATCTTGCCATGTTGCCCGGGCTGGTATCAAACTCCTGCCTCAAGCAATCCTCTTGCCTCGGCCTCCCAAAATGCTAGGATTATAGGTGTGAGCCATTATACCCTGCTCATCTGCGTGGCCCTCAGAGGATTGATTTAAGTGGACAAGATGACTATCTGGCTGATCTCTCTGATGAGTATTGAAGCACTACTACTTTTGGCAGGTGAGCAGAATGTGTTTTGAAGGGATTATAGATAAGAACACAATAGGTTTTTGAGAACCATACTGATACTGAAAATATTATTTTGGTTGTGTGTTATAAATATTTGCAATTTTTACTTGTCAATTCAAAAGTTGATTTAAAAAATATTGTTTTGGGATGAGGTGTTGAAGTATCTGCTTTAGGGTTCAAATTTTCTGTGTAGCAACTTTTTTTTTCTGTTTAATAGCTGAAATTACATATTAAATTGTTACGAATATATACTTCAACTTGTTATGGCCAATAGAGGTTGTTGTTATAGTTCAGAGATTTTAATAATAACTTAATAACTTCTAACCTTTATTTAATTCCTTTTTGGGGTCTATGATGTCATTCTCCTTAGATTTTACTGCTCTACCTTCCCAGAGGGAATAACTTGTTTTAGTGATTGATCGCTGCTTGCGTTAAAATTCCCTTTTCTCAAATCGTGTCCTCAGTTTTCTTTATGAATTTGGTTATCCTTTGTCTGTTGTTATGGAATCTGTTTTTGGTCTTCTTTAGACAGAGTCAGCTAATCATCTTTGAGAGGTAGGGATAGCTTGGTTTGACAGAGGCTGCCATGAGTGGTTGTGCTATTGCGATTGGTTCCCTACCACCCTCAAGTATGCAGAAGCCCTGGGCTTGATTCTGATGTGGAAACTAAGCGTTCTGTAGATAAAACTTTCCTTACTTATTACCTAATTGAGGAGCTGACATGTTTGCTGGCTTCCTTGAAGTGATTTACATTCACCAAGGCATGTCTAGGAACATCTTCAAAGATGGAGAATTGGTTAACGTAATGTTCAGCTGATGGTCTATATGGAAGAATCTGATCTGGCTTAGCATGTGAATTAAATACTGCATTTTTAAAAAGAAAATTCTAGTAATGATCTGTGCTTTGAATCTCTCTGAGCAGACAAAGCAAAAATCTAGAGAATTTTGAGTTTTTTGGGAAATCATTATGATCATGGAGGGAAGTTAGAGAACTGAGTTCTAAGCAGGAGAATTGAAATAGGGACAACTTCTCAAAGTTTCTCCAGGAAGTGGAAATGAGTAGTGATCTTTATAATTAAACACAGCCACCTGATTATAGAATGGGAAATAGAGGAGAGATAATATGAATTCAATTAAGATCCAAATATGTCTTCGAGGCTCTTTCCAAAGGAGGTAGAAATTCAAAACTGACCTGATGAACACTGTGTTTTTGAATGCCTAAGATGAGAGGGATCAGTCAGAATTTTCTTTAAAATGGGGATTCTGAAGGTGTGTTCTCCAGGCCAGTAGCACCTGTTTAGAAACATAAACTCTTGAGTCTGCCCTAAGCCTACTGAACCAGAAACTCTGTGAGTAAGGCCCAGCGATCTATGCTTTATCAGGTCTTTCTGGTGATTCTTATACACACCAAATTTTGCTTTAAAATACTGGAGAAACTAGTGGGTTGAATCTGACCTTCAAAACCAATGTTTTTCTCACTTATTTACAGTACCTCACCTGAATTTACGCATTGAACCTGAAGAAGGTAGCCTTGCAGGGGGAACATGGATCACAGTCATTTTTGATGGTAAGTTTGGGTTTTACCATCATCCTAAAGAATATGTCTTTGGTTTTTCCTTGTCTAACGAAAGGTGTAAAAGAGACCCTGAAGGGAGATGGATAGACTGACCAGATGCTAATGTCAAAGAGCATATCATACCATGACATGTTGGTGTCCACTTTCTCATCCCAGGCTGGGGGACTCTGGGAACCCCAAATGAGATAGCATGGAAGTGCATAGCACAGTACTTAGCAATGTGTCCTCCAGAACCTTGGAAATCTTCCTTATAGATCATTCTATACCTGGGAACTTCTAAGCCATCACAAAGCATGCTTACCTCTAGCAGGGTAAAGAGTAAATTTGAGGGATGAAGAGTCCTTTTCTGGATTTAGGTGGACCTGAAGGGAGAAAACTCATAAATGAGAAAACTTCTTTATAAAGCAGCCATAAGATGATGAGGAGTATTAATTTAATCCTTAGGCAAAAGCAATGTCTTACATGACCCCCATGTGCCCATGTTCTTCTATTACTCTGTGGATTGCAACTCTGCTCAGCCTGAGAAATCCCCCTTCCCTTGTGTTTAGGTTTGGAGCCAGCCATCCTTTACCCCACCAATGGCTCTCAACTGGAGATACACCTGGTGACCTTGAACATGATGGTAGCTGCACTGCCAAGTATCCCCTGTGACATCTCTCCTATCTTCTTGGATTTGCCTGTGGTGACATGCCAGACCAGGTTTGTCTGTTTAGGAATAGGAAGACCAAGGATGAGGGCTTTTTGCTTATCTCAGTAGCTTTTGGTGACATCTTAGAGCAACCCTTCTGTGACTGTAAGTACCAGCTATAGTTTTAAAAAATGTTCCATGTGAATGTATTTCTTAAAAGGTTCCTATCAGCGTTCTAGGGCTTGAGAGAAGATGAGAGTTTGGGAAAGAAGTTTATAAGGATATTTATAAGGAGGGACTAGATTATGTTTCCATTTATTTTTTGCAAGGAGTTCTATGGCTATTAAGATTTTAACAAATGATGCCATTTTGCCATCTAAAGTACATATCATTTGGAATAGGCATAATTGTAATGATTGGGTATAAACCCAAAGCTGGTTAGAAAGGAAATTTGCTTTAGGCTCAGTTTTTTTTTTTTGAGTTTGATATGGCCTCTATTTAGGAAATATTTTCACAGGATTTCAGGTAGTCTATTATTTTATTTAAGTTTTTTGGCCTATGAAATTTATGCTAGTTCATTCTTTCTTTACTCATGGCTTAGGCATCCTGCTTAAAAGTAGATCATTGGTTAAGACAAATAAAAAAAATTATTTCCTTTTCTTTTCTGCTCACTCTTGAAGGAAGACTCCTTTCATTTTTGCCTATTGAAATCCATTGACCATATCACAAATACCACCTTCTACCTGAACATCCAACTAAGTGTAATCTTTCCCTTTTTTGAAATGGGAAAAAAGAACAAACTCATCTGTGGGGGGGTGTACGTGTGCACCGACACACTTTTGCACAATTTATCACTGTAAAGGGGAGACCTTTTTGTAATTTACACAGAGGCATAACATGTGGAGCCTTAGTGACTCCATTCCTCAGCTCTGAGGTTCTCACTTGTCAGATTCATCCCCATAGAATTATGTGATTTGAGGGCAAGAGATGTATTTAATCTCTCCATTATGAGGCATTGCACAATACCTTACAAACAGAAGATGCTCAGTAAAAGTCTGTTGAATGAAACTTCATTATAGCACCACTATTGGTTTTAAAACTGGGTTTGTATTTTCTTTAGGTTTTGTCATATATTTGGGCATAGACTTTCTCCAAGGACTTACTGTGAAATAAGGCAAACGCTCTGAAGATTTATATGTCTTATCTCTTCAATCCCAATATACTAATAATTTTAGGATGCACCATTGAATGTATGTCCTCTTTTAAAGAGAGAAATAAAAATTACCTTCTTATATATACTCCTTGATAAGAAGATATTAAGTTTAATTAACATTCAAGTGTGAAAAAATATATTTTGTCATTAATGAAATACTGTCATACTCATCACGAAAAGACAAAATCACTTTCTCCAAAACAGCCATTGCAGAATCAAAATCAGCACTGCCCAATCAATGTATGAGCACGAAAGATTTAAAGTTTTCTAGTAGCCACATTAAAAAGTCAAAAGAAACATGTGAAATTAATTTTTTAACAATATTTTTATTTAACCCAATATATTCAAAATATTATCATTTCAATATGTAATTGATATAAATTAAGATACTTTTTTATCTTTTTTTGCATAGTAAGTCTACAAAATCCAGTGTGTATGTTATACTCATGGAGACTGTTAATTGGGACTACCCTCCTCTCAAGTGCTCACTGGTGGTTAACACAGTGGAAAATTTAGATTTAAATATTTAAGGCCATACTAAAGATTTTGTTAGGAAGGTTTGGAAAGGAGATATTTCTTAAATCTAGCTTATTTCTAGATCATATTTCCCTTCTTACAAAAATCCACATGGATGGCAGAGAAGCCACTGTGATATTGGCGAAGACAGGAGAAAAGGTTCATGACACTCTGTCATGATAGACACATGAGGTGTTGATGGGCTGTTTGTATGATTATGAAGTCAAGAATTTTTAAGGTCAATACCTTTGATCAGAAAGAATCTAGGATTCAAACCCTACCTTACCCTTAACCTTTGGAGCATAGTCTTTTAATCTTTCTAGAACTGTCATTTAAAAAAAAAAATTGGAAACGGGGAATAGATTATCTATTTAAAAATTCCTACCAATTCTTAAATTCCTACGAACCTATGATTCTGAGAAATAGGAACTTAAAAAAATTCAGAGACTTTCAACACCAACCACAAACCATAATTTCTCTTGCTGGAGAACCCGTTCTTTAGTGTCTAGTAACTATGAGTGGATATAGGAGGTAATAGGTAGATAGGAATCCTTGGTTAGTTCTGTTTCATAAGCACGGGGAGGAAATTTGAAGTGGTCCAGTGGGCTGCTAGCTTTGGGAATTCATAATTTGTTATTCATAAGGATTTCACTTCCTGCCCTCAGATCTCTGCCTTCTGGAGCACAGGAGGGTCTGTACTCCCTAGAAGTGCACTTCAGGGGACAGGTGCCAGACAGCCTAAGACCAGCACTACAAGACACCTGTACTTTCAAGGTGAGTTTTAAGGATGGAGAAATGTGTGTGTGCATAGTCTGAGGGGTGTTTGTGTTATCAAAGGTCAAATTATAAATCAGTCAGAGAGTCTGTTTTGACAGGGTAAGAAGAACAGTGGATGGCAGTGATAGAGTTTTTTAGACTACACTAATGAAATGTAAGGATTGAATTCTTGTGTGTCACGCTGTAGCCAGTCCTTTATGTGCACAACAATTCTATGGGGTAGGTATTTATTATCTTGTTTTTACAGATGAACAACCTGAGCCTTAGGGAAGTTAAATAATTTGCCCACATCATTCAGGTAGTAAATGGCAGAACCAGGATTTGAACATGCATCTAACTCTAAACTCTTACCTAAACCAAAGTCCGTAGAAGAGTCACAAGATTACCTTTGTGGATCAGCGTTTCATTTACAGTTGAGATTATGCTGGGTCTCTGGAGGGTGAAGGGTCTCAGGGCCCCAACTTCTCTGGTGAAAGGATCCAACTTCTACCTCTTTTTTTAGTTCATGGCACATTTCTGTTGCTCTTTTCAACAGTGAACTGAAAGGGCATTTGCTGATAGGTGGAATTCTCCTTCATGCTCAGATGGATCAAAAAGGAAGGAGAGAGAAAGAGAGAGAGAGTTTAGGACTCCAGTGCTCGACTTATTTAACAGCCTTATTACCTAGACTGGGGCTTACTTTTATCTTTAGTTTAATCTACTGTTCATTTCAGATTAGTTTTACACTAAAATGATCTCTGGCAGGTCCTAATCTGCTTATAAAAGGCAGAGATTTGGCAGTAGTTGACACAGGGTGCCTCTGTTAGCTGTTCCAAAGAGTGCAATTTAGCCATTAATTAGTGCTCCTTTAGAGCCAGACTTCACCTTCTCAATTCATCTCTAATGTGATCCATATTTCATACAGACCATTTATTTTTGAAATTGACTTTCAATTAATGTTTAGTAATTTCTTCTTAGTCCAAGAGAAACTTGTTTCCTGGAATTTTACTTCTGTCTGTATTGCAGCAGAAAGAAAAAAAAATCCTTTCTTATAAGAGCCACACTCCCACCTCAACACCGTCTCAGAGAATATAATAGAAGAGAGAGAACAGGCAAGTTCCTTAATCACCACACTCTTTTTCACTTCAGATAGTAGTACTCCTGTTTATTAAAAGATAGGTAAGGAGGGGGGGGAGGAAAAAGAGAAACACTTGCTAAAATTGCACATTAAAGAAAACAAGTCCATCAGCAGTTCAACTATCTTGGCGAGTTGATGAAAAATCACCGGGGGATGCAGTTAATGAGAGGCATTCCTAGCTAGAGAAAACATGGCATATCTCTTTGTTTTGGGACTGGGACTAGGGGAACCATGAGTATTAAAAATTAATCCTATCTTGCCAGTCCACTTTAAAGAGCCTGCTGTGGGCACTGACAAGTTAGAACAACTCACAGAAGGCTTATCACGCAGCTGGTGGCTGTGGTGTTCTCATCCTAATCCGCTGCCTTTCCTCTTCTCCATCTTGCTTCTCCTGACCTCACTGGGGCTCAAGGATCAGCATGCAGGAAGCTTGATTTGGAAGCTCATTAATTTTTCACTTTGTCATGTCTCTAGCCTGGTGGGTGACCAGGGGCCTGTTTCTCTTAGAAATGTAGCATTTTATGTTGTGTCAGCTTTGAGAACATCACAAGTGAAGTCTTTTTTTTGAGGTTTCATCCTGAGCCTGCCCCATTACTTTCTGAGGAGCTTGGAGGGAGTAGTAAAGGAGTTGCTATAGTTCCTGTGAACTTCTGGTAGTAGGGTTATAGACAGAGCACTAGATCTTATATTTCAAGTTGGAAATAGACAGATATACCTCTTTATTTGACTTGGACGCGGTTGTTCTATCTGACTCAGTTTCTAACAACTGTGCAATGGGGCAGTGACCTTCGCTCTATCTTCCCGAGTTTCTGTGCTATAGTTTCAACAGATAATGTTGGTATGAAGGCCCCAATACAGTGGTTGGTTGTGGTGGGGACTGGGTGTTTGGCTGGTGTGTGTGGATCTGCGTTAATGTTTATCTTTTGGTGAGATCAGAGCCAGCTCCCAATTTGTGAAGTCACAGCATTCCTCTTTTGACCCTCTGACTGCACATATTTTCTGTGAACTATTTTCTAACCCTTTACTTCAGCAAGTGAGGAAACCATCCTTGATAGTAGATTGTACACCATGTGCATCAATACTTAAAATCCACACTTGACAAGCTGCCATCAGTTTGTTGAAATGGCTGTTGATTCTCAATGTCTGATTAGGGCTGTTGATTAACAACTGAGTTATTCTTTGGTTCTATTCTCCCTGGGAAGGTGGACTCCAGGAGGGCTGGAAGCCGACCAAACAAAACAGTTTGCTGTAATTTGTTTTGCAAATGGGAAGCACTGTAGGTTGTGTGCAGAAGAGGCTGTCGGGGCATCTAGAGGAGATTGGAGGTGATGGTGATGGGCAAGGGAGACTAAGTCTCTTCTTGGGTGAGTAATTGGCTCATTCATGGGTTAAACCATGGCCTGGTCAGTCCATCCTTAAGCTTCCTTGTTTCTTCACACTGGCTCCAGCGTGATCTCCTGATGGAGTAATACGCTCATCTTAGACTAATCCAGATGTCTATAGGTGAGGTGGAATTCCTGGCACTGGCTCATTCCCCCTTCTCCTTCCAGGTAGTATATCAGTCATTCTAGATTGGGCTACTCCATTCATTCACAAAAATTCAAATGCCATCTACATACCTATGAACAGGGACACAGCAGCAACTGAGTCAGGCAATGTCCCTGCCTTTATGGAACTTGTAGTTAGCAGAGGATGTGCTTTAGGGGAGGGTGCATCATAAGGTGATTTGGAGTGCTTCAACCAGGCAGGTTCCCAACTCTCCCATGGGTGCTGTTTTCCTCCTTCTTGAAGAAAAATATCACTTCTCATTCCTTGAATTTTTGAATAACTTCCCTCCAAACAGGCACCTTCCATTTCTCCACTAAGCACCTCAGTCATATGATTATCCAATGTTACATTTTCTGTAGGCTGTGGATCTCTACCAAAGCGCTGGCTGATAATTTGAATTTTGATCCAGTTAAATGGGTGATTTCTTTTCTAGAAAAATAAAGACTTTCAAGGCCCCAATACCTCAAATGGCAATAATGGAGTTAAAAGACTGACATTGTAGATGACTCCCTGCGTACCCTTTCTTCTGGTAAAACATGTTCCTGGGTATAGCAGGTAGGCAGGTAGAAAGAGGCAGTATGGTGCAGAATAGAGATCTTTTTGACCCTGGTTAAGTTACCTTTACCTCATCTATAGAAGAAACATGATAATATCTATCATTTCTGCATCTCAGAAATATTATGAGGATAACAAGGACTAGGTGTGAAGGTGATTAGAGGGAACATAACCATTTATAACCTTTGAGTAATGATCTTTGAGAAATGGTTTGTATTTATGTATATTCTAATGAAATGGTCGCTTGTGATAATATTTTCTAAACAGTTTTCCAAGGCACAGACACCCATTGTCTACCAAGTTAATCCACCAAGTGGAGTTCCAGGTAAGACACATTCTATTAAAATGGGAATAACTGTGAGTCTCTGCCAAAGCTTGTTGCAAACTCTGCTAACTAGGTGGGTGGTCTCTATAAGTGGGAAAATTTAGCTTCTTCTCTGATGCTGTTTTGAAAATGTGTCAACCTCTGGCTCATTTTTACCTGGTTTGGGTTTCACCTCTGGGCACTTTTGTTCTGACTTCACTGATAACAAAAGGAATCCAAACATGGAAAGAAAAAGAAGCTAGCAAAATCAAACCCGTTGATGCTGGAGAATGGAGGAAATAGAAATCATCATTACTCTTCACTTTATATTCATCCACATAATAACAAACTTTTATTAAACCCTTACTGTGTGCCAGGCTTCATTCTAAGCACTTCACATATCTTATCAGATCCTCACAGATACCTGATAGTATAAGAGCTATTATGATTTCCATTTTGCAGATGGAGAAATGAGGTAGCAGAAGGTTAAGAATTTGCCTAAAGTCATATAGCTAAAAATAGTAAGGCTGAGATGTATACCTAGATAGCCAGAATACAGAGTGGTCCATATATCCACCATTTTGTCTTGTGTTGAGTGTATTGGATGCCAATTAAAAGGCCATTAACCCTGGTCCTCATCTAGGAGATTTGTTGATGAGGTAAGGGTCCTCAAACTTTTAAAACAGGGGGGCAGTTCACTGTCCCCCAGACCATTGGAAGGGCAGACTATAGTTTAAAAAAAAAAAGGGATTTGTTCATAGTTTTTTTTTTAAACTATAGTCTACCCCTCCAACGGTCTGAGGGACAGTGCACTGGCCCCCTGTTTTAAAAGTTTGAGGACCTGAGAGAGTAAGAGTATACAGATATATAAAGGCCAGAAGGGTAGAAATGAAGATTATGTAAAGCTAGGGGTTTCCATGAAAAGAAAAGGAATTGAAATGGAGAAATAGTAACAGGAATTGCTAAGTCTACTTTAAAACTAAGTAGTAAACACAACTAGGATTATATATAATTTGCTATCTGATTCTTGCCAAAGGGTTACCTTTATTATTCCAGGTTTTCCATTTGTTCAGGCTTCCCAAAATGGTGTAAGTGTGGGAACACAAGTGGCTAAATTTTTATATGTGGTTGTGTCTAAATGCCTAAACTCACCTAGTTGTTTTGACTGGCTTGACTGGTCAAGAATGCCAAAATGAATATCAAGTTATTTAAAAGGATTTGTACATTTTCTGTGTGTGTATAGAAATTATATACTGGAGAATATTAATTTGGCATTCTCTTATTCACATAGGTTTTTTGCAGAGTTGTTCCTTTCCATTTATCTGAATAATCAAGGCATGATGTTTTATTAGAAAAAGATGTGGTCTGTGAAAATCACATGCAGACATTCAGGTCTCTGCTGCTACAGTGTTTAGATGTGAGAAACCTTGTTAGAGTGAGGGACGAGGAAGGAGGCAGACATCAGAGATGTGAAATGGGATGTCAGTTGGCACCCAGATCTGTCAAGCCTGTTTCTCCCACCGAGCTGGAGTTCTGTTCACTGTCTCCTCCACCTTCTGGGGGAACGATTGGTTGCTGGCCCGGATGGAATGGCCCCTCCGGGCAAGATCCACACGGCTGCATCCCAGCAATCACTTTCCAGACGATTACTCCAATTTCATTCGGGAAGTCTGCCCAGAGTAGCAGCCAGGGAGATGGGGGAGATGGTGGGGACAAGAGAGTCGACACTTTCTGAGCAGTTGGATTTCTATATGTGGTTAACGGTCCTTTGCTGTGATGCACTATGGTCTGGCTTGGCCATTCGTCAGCCTCTATTGGCTGTCTTTGTTTAGAAACAAAACAAAAACTCACAGGAATTCCTAAATTTCTATAAATTATCATTAGTTTTTAAAATTGTGTCTATTGAAGCTAGAAGTCAATAGACACAATTTTTGGGGGGCTCTCCAAAACTAGGAAATGAATAATTTAGTTCTATTAAAAATAGAATTATTCTACCAGTGTTTTAGCAATATCAGAGAACTGGAGACTCCAGGCTTCTGCCAACTTTACAACCTTGTCTAAGTCATTAGTTTCTGCCCTTGTAAAATGACTGCAATACCTCTTGAAAGGTTCCTCTTATTTTAATGCAAGTCACCCAATGACTGCATATGAAAGTCACATCTTATTAATGAAACACAAGTGCAGTATGAAGGAAACAACATCTTGGTCACATTCTCTGGTGGCCTTAGGAATCTATGAAGAGATTTAAAGTCTTCTGAATTCAGTGACCTCATGAATTCCATAGGTGCCCTTTTCTCTCTCTTTTTTTTTTTTTGTGGTTTTGCCTCACTAACCGATATCTCTCTCATATCTAAACATTGTCTGTGATGCTAGATTACAGTACAGGTGATTACATTCTCTAATTATTTGGAAGGCACATGCTTCCAAATAATTGTGGGGTTGTATGGTGAACATTGACAACATTGCCTTGTTACGTTGTACTTGCCTAAAACTTTGCCTTAGGCAGTTCCACAAGACTGAGTTGAAGTGTTTTTCAAATATGGACAATAGCAGCACATATAGTATTGGATTAGGGGCTCTCAAACTCTTTCTGAGAAAAAGGACTCAAAAAGGAGCATATTAAGGAGAAACTTGTTACCCGGTGGAAGTCCCTGAAAGTCACATAGAGGATACCAGGTGTAGATGTTATCCATATATCAGTGGGTAAGGCAGGCACCAACTGGTTGAGAGGCCCAATTTGCCCTCTCTTTGAACATGATACGTAATATGCCAATTGTCCATCCTTTAACCCATAACTCTGCAACTGTTTTATGTGCTTCTCTAGTTCTTGTCCATTTGGGTCATCTGTGACAATTATCTTTTCTACTTTGAGATATGGAAAATAGTTCAGGAATCCTTAAGATTCATTAGACTGTGTCTTATGAGCCTTTGCATATCACATGTTTGTTTTAGCAAGTATCCAGAGAAAAGTCTCATGGAGTGTGGAACATCCCAAGGCATGCTGTTCTTAAATCCCATGTTGGGTGGATGCTCTACACAGAGCCAAGAGAATGGAACAAGGCAGTGTGCAGAAACTGGCCCCTCCTTCCTGAAATCTTCACAATTTATGAAACTGTGAAGAAGACCCATTATTTTCTTCATGCTCCACACATAGACGGTTAAATCTATGATTGAAATAATTGTTGATTTTAGTCTTTATATTATGTAATGTTGATTGCTAAGTCATGCCACTGACCTTACTGTTGTATTGTTTATAAAATAGTGCTAATTTTCTGGGTCATGTCCAGCTTTGTTGTATTGAGCCTATGTAACCAAAAACAAACACAGTTTTTATTATAAATTGAGAGTTTGAGCTAAGTACATTGCATTTTAAAAATTCTTCAAATAGGAAAACTAATCCATGTGTATGGCTGGATTATCACTGGAAGATTGGAAACCTTTGATTTGGATGCTGAGTATGTTGATAGGTAAGCATGTGTTTGTTTTTTGTGTTTAACTAGTTACATTAATACTGGATGGTTTCCTGGGATCACTTTCCCTGATAGCAATAAATTGTAAGCAGTTGGCACTGAATTGCTACTTTCCTCTTTGCAGTTTATGGTCCCTGGTGAGCTGGGCTTCAGCAAACTTTGTTAATGTAATTGTGACTGGTCGATTAAGTTGGTCCATTTATTTACTGACAACTAGTCACTCTGGGCTCAGTGTAAAATGTACTGTAATTGCATCTGTGGATTTTCTTTTTCTTTTTTTTTTTTTTTTTTTTTTTTGAGTTGGAGTCTCACTCTGTCGCCCAGACTGGAGTGCAGTGGCCGCTCCCGGCCACCGCAGCCTCGACCTGCTGGGCTCGGGCGATCCTTCCGCCTCAGCCTTCTGAGTAGCTGGAATGACAGGCATGCGCTGCCATGCCCGGCTGATTTTTTGATTTATTGTAGAGATGAGGTCTCGCTGCCCAGGCGGGTCTCGAACCCGCGGGCTCAGCAATCCACTTAC
>NW_007226756.1:353646-369591 GCF_000164805.1 Carlito syrichta
GATGCTCTACACAGAGCCAAGAGAATGGAACAAGGCAGTGTGCAGAAACTGGCCCCTCCTTCCTGAAATCTTCACAATTTATGAAACTGTGAAGAAGACCCATTATTTTCTTCATGCTCCACACATAGACGGTTAAATCTATGATTGAAATAATTGTTGATTTTAGTCTTTATATTATGTAATGTTGATTGCTAAGTCATGCCACTGACCTTACTGTTGTATTGTTTATAAAATAGTGCTAATTTTCTGGGTCATGTCCAGCTTTGTTGTATTGAGCCTATGTAACCAAAAACAAACACAGTTTTTATTATAAATTGAGAGTTTGAGCTAAGTACATTGCATTTTAAAAATTCTTCAAATAGGAAAACTAATCCATGTGTATGGCTGGATTATCACTGGAAGATTGGAAACCTTTGATTTGGATGCTGAGTATGTTGATAGGTAAGCATGTGTTTGTTTTTTGTGTTTAACTAGTTACATTAATACTGGATGGTTTCCTGGGATCACTTTCCCTGATAGCAATAAATTGTAAGCAGTTGGCACTGAATTGCTACTTTCCTCTTTGCAGTTTATGGTCCCTGGTGAGCTGGGCTTCAGCAAACTTTGTTAATGTAATTGTGACTGGTCGATTAAGTTGGTCCATTTATTTACTGACAACTAGTCACTCTGGGCTCAGTGTAAAATGTACTGTAATTGCATCTGTGGATTTTCTTTTTCAATTCTCACCCTTTCTTTCCTTGTTTCTCAGGCTGAAATAAGTTCTTTATAAAATGATGTGTAAACCCCAAAGCCCACTATAACTTCCTTGTTTGGTTGTTATCCATTTGTGCATTTAGAAGTTCTGCTAGTGGGATCGGAGGAAAATGCAGACACAAATACTAAAAGCCACTAAGCTTTTAATGTTTTCTGGGAATAATTAGGAAGATGTCAACATGACTTTTTTCCCTGGAGACTTAAGTGGAAGGTGTTAGTATTAAGTCATCCACACTAGACAGAGAAGAGAACAAGATGGAAAGTGTTGAAACTGTGGAGTTTGTGGGAAGCTTTAAGTAAGCTTTAAGTGATCATTCAACAAACAAAACAATTATACTGAGGACTTATAAGGTAGAAGGAACGTAATCTGTTTGCTCAGCTGCGTAGATCCTACACACTGTGTCTGATTCTTCCTTTACCATGGACAGATTAGGGGTATCCTCCTTTGTACTTCTCTGCCTGCTTGATTCTGCCCCAGTTGAAGAGAACATTATCTGATTACTCTCAGGTTCTACATTGCTGGCATTGAGTAACGGTCAACTTGTCTTACAAGAAAATCGTTCTTCCTGTGGGGGATGGAAATTCCAAGTACATCATTGACAATATGCCATATTTACTATTTGGTTCCATCTCAGCCTTGGTCAGGGATCCACCCTTTGAAAGGAGGATAGAGGGCATCGATGCCACAATAACTCTGTATAGACCCAATACAGTCAGTGTAGACATAATGAAGGTTTTCTGGGAGGAGGAAATTATTTCTGTGCAGTGTGAAAAGCATGGGCCATGAGTGTAGCCCTACTCTCTGCTGAGAATTTGACTCAATGTTGCCTTTGGGCACAGCCTTCAGCAGCTTACAGCAGTGCAAAGTCTAGAGGAGAATGTTCATAACCATGTGTCCTCTGAGTTTTGCCAGGTATGTTTATTGGGAGCATTACACTATTGTCCCCTGTCTTTTGTTTCCACTTTTTTTTTGGTCCAGTCCTTTGATCTTAGAAGCTCAAGGAGACAAACAGGTCACCCCCTGCTCTCTTGTAAACAGGCAGACAGGAAGCCGGTAAGTGTCTTTTGTTTTCTTGCCAATGTATATGCTTGTAGGCTCTTCTATATGGATACGTCATACACGTAGTTCTCTCTCTGTCTCTCTATTTCTCTCTCTCTCTCCACACGCACACATATCTATTTTGAATATAAATCTCTCATAATTGTTGACTGCCTTGTCTTTAGACTTATTGAAAAAAAGACATGGAAATTGGTTCAAAATGGATATTGAAATGAATTCTGAAACCTTCCTTGAAAATACATGGCTAATATTTATTAAGGGCTTACTATAGGCCAAGGCCTGCTTGAGTCACCTGGTAATCATGTATGGTTATTAGTCTCACTTTACATATTAGGAAACTGAGGCACAGAGACATTAAGTAACTTGCTCAAGATCTCTCAGAGAGTAAGTGGCAAAACTAGGAACTGAACCCTGTCTGACTAACGAGACCCCAGAAATCATATTCCTAACCACTATGTTTCAATGATTAGCCAAAGGGAAAAACAACTAAAAAACTTGAAAACGCGTCTACATACTCCAGTTCAGATAATCAATGTTTTGCTGGGTTTTTACTTCACTCTGGACTGCTTGGGTTAACCTTCGTTTGAGGTCATTGTAAGAATTATATTCTGTGGTTTAGCTTTTTGAGATTAGTGCGCAGCAGAGCCAAATTTTGCAATGTAGTTTCTCCTGATGTCTTCAATTTGTTTGCTCAGGGTGGTCCTTTTTGGGTCTCACATTTGATAACATTTTTTTTTTTTTTGAGTCAGAGTCTCACTCTGTCACCCAGGCTGGAGTGCAGTGACACAATCACAGCTCCCGCAACCTTGATCTGCTGGGCTCAGGCTATCCTTCCACTTCAGCTTTCCAAGTATCTGGGACTATTGATGCATGTCACCATTCTTGGCCAATTTTTTTTTTTAATTGCAGAAACAATGTCTCACCATGTTGCCCAGGATGGTCTCAAACTTCTGGGCTCAGGCAGTCCTCTCACCATGGCCTCTCAATGAGCTGATATTACAGGTGCCACCAAACCCAGCCAGATTTTTTTTTATAAGGGTTTTGCTATACTTGTCAGATTTTGGAAAGAAAGAACCAAACAGTTTAGAAATAAGTAAGTTAAATTTTGTCCCTCTCACTGTGTGAGACTGGTAGTACATGCACTGATGATAACGCTAGCCAGTATTACCCTAAGCTCTTGCCCCATGAGCTTATCATACCTTCAGTATTTACCTGTTTTCTTTGGCTAATTTGCCTTTTCTTTTATTTTCTACTTTCCTGGGTAAAGAGTTAGAATCTATCAACTGAGTTGTCTGGTAATTCTTGTCTCTTACCTTGTTTTTCCTTAGCTACCCTATTCAAGAAGACCGTGGTCTTGGGACACTGCAGTGCCGTGTAGAAGGCGACTACATAGGTCTGTAGAGAAGTAATATAGTTTTAAAGTCTTATCCATGTTTTTATCTGTATCTAGAACAAAACAGTTTCAAGAAATGTTTCTCATGAGGACAATGATAATAACAACCATTTGTTGAGAACTCCCTAAAAATCACTATATGAAACAGCTCATGTATAAACTACATACACCTGTGAGGAATTATTTTTGCTTTATAGGTGAGAAAATTGAAGCTAGTAATCAGGGGATCAGGATTTAAATTATGCTCAGTCTAACGCCAAGCCTGGGCTCCTACCAGCTATGCAGTATTACATTTTTTTGTTGTTGTTGCTGTGAGTCTACCTTGCTAATGGTGCTAAGCCTGTGAGGTGTTTATTTTGGGCACCATTACAGAGGTTGAGGATTTGGGTGGTAACTTGATATTAGAGTCATTGAGTTTTTGGTAGCAATGGCTTAGCCTAGGAGATTTCTGCAGATTCCTGCATTAATGTTGTTTCTTTGTGTTACAGGCTCCCAGAATGTTAGTTTCTCAGTATTTAACAAGGGAAAGTAAGTAGCTGGGAGTACAAGTAGCCAGATGTGTCTTCATCTTGTACTATCTATCGTTCTCATCTTTCTTACTTTCTTTAACCTTTTCTAATAAAACATCTCAGACATACACAAATGTAATAATATCATGAAATCAAATGTACTTCCTTGGTTTCTTTTATTTGGATGAATACAATTGTGTTCTATGCACTCGTGTAGGCAATGGTAAGTGTTGCAATGTGGTGATGCTACAGAATTTGGAGAATTACCTCTTAAGTAATCTCAAGGTACTGCAAATCTAAAACTGTCACATGTATCTCATGAGAAACATAGTTTCATGACCTGCATTGTACCATTCAGAAAGTGCCTTCTTCAAGATGGAATGATCCAAATTTCATAGCGCTTTAGAGAGATAAATTAGGATTCTGGATGTCTGTGTACCTGACCTTACGTTTTGTTTCTATATAATTTGACAAGTGTTTCCCTTAAAGGGAATTGTCTAGTTAATATCAATTTCATTGTAATGGTAGTGACACATGACAAATAGCTATACAGCCCAAAGTATAGAGATCTCATTCTCTCTCTCTCTTTTCCTCTCTCATTTAGAAGGGAATAAAAGGGATAAAACTAATGTCTATTAAACATTGACTATAGGCCAATTAAGTACTAGGCTCTTTCACATCTATACTTTCATTTAATGCTTGTGATACCCTGTGAAATAGGTATTAATCCCACATAATAATTTTATAGATCAGAAAACATACTTTGACCTATTGGTACTGTTGTCTAGTGATGGAAGGGAGCTGGTATCCCAGTTGTTCAAAAGATCAATACAGATTAGTGCACAATCTTCCTTTCGGCAGCCAATTAAAAGATGCAATCCCAGGTGATGTTTATATTCAGAACACAACTTTGCCTTTTTTGAAGGTCACTGGTACACAAGAATGCATGGCTGATCAGTGCTAAACAGGACCTCTTCCTGTACCAGACACACTCAGGTACTACCTGCCTTCACCCTGTACTCCTCATCTCTCCCCTCATGCCTCACTCAACGCTGACCCTTCTCTTTCTTCTGACCATTTCTCTATGACCATTAACACTACACTCAGGGATGGCCTTTTGATTTTGGTTGAGATTAAGCTGCTTGTATCATGTTAGCTTTAGTGACCACACTAAGAGAGATTTAATCATAGACTTCTATACAAAGTCTATGGACATAAATGGAATGAAAGAAAGGAGAGTTGCACTTTGTTCAATGTTCTGAAAGTAATAGAAAAAAGGTGGCACTTAAAAAAATCTTAAAGTACATCTTTCCAATTACTCTGACACCCATCTCTGAGTGTTCATTCAATGTTTTATGGCTTGCTGATCCTGATGCTGAGCTATTGTGTTGCCACCTGGAGAGTAAAATCTCACGAGGTTCATATGGATGATCTGAAGCTTTCTCTAGTGTACCCAGAATTGATTCCTCCATGTGGTATAACCTACTGTTCCCTGATATTGAAAGTGAATCCTTGAAGTTGGGTCTTTCCTAAGAAAGTATCATGATAATTCAGGCTCTTCCTGATAGCATGAGTGACTGTGCATTTCCCCTTCCTTTCAAATTTCAATCCTACGCAATATAATAGCCTTTTTCTTATGTGCATTTTTAAATGGATATTACTAGAAAAAAATGCAACTGTTGCTGGACTTAGAATGTTAAAGTAAGAAATAAGTTATGGATGGCTTCTATTATTATATTATTATCTGGGTCATTTCTGGTCTATATTTGGAAGTTCACTTTTTTTTTCCTTCAAATTCTTGCAGAAATACTATCTGTGTTTCCAGAAACTGGGAGCCTTGGGGGAAGAACAGACATTGCAATTACAGGAGACTTCTTCGACAATTCTGCCCAGGTTACCATTGCAGGTAACTATGTTGAAATGGCTGAAAATAGTTCATAGTTTTAAGTGCTATAGGAGATTGTGTATCTCTATAACATGAGGAATGTGTATGGGGGATGGGGAGCAATCTTTGCCCTTTCTGACTTATCATGCCACCTTGTTGTACTGTTTTTTACCTGTGTTTGGTTGAGATGGGATGGGATTTTGGTCCTGCTGCTGTGCAAATGTGTAACAGGAGTAAGATTCCTGCAGACACACTCACAATGCATGGACAATTCCCTCGTGTGTCCTATCTTGAGGATGAAGAGAAAGAAAAAGTACAACTGCCTTTTTATAAAAGTCTACTCTTACTAAAAAACAAGCCCTCTCTTCCTTCTCTTTCTCTTAGCCTTCTAAACATAGACAAGCAAAGTAAGTGGGCAATGGTTATGCGGATTCTTCTGGAATGTCCCCTGTGGTAAATCCTTTTGTGGGCCTTTTGTTCTGCCAGGTGGGATGCTCCTATGGTTGGGGCAGTGTGTCCTCAGACTCTCATGTCATACTTACCTCCCAAGTTCAGCCGATGGTTTGGTAGGTCCCCAGTGACTGGTGTTGCATTGCATGGCCTCCTTCAATTGGGGTGACAAGTTTTGCTATTCTAGTCACATTCCAGTTCTTCGCCTTAGAATAGGAGCCTGTCAACTTCATTTTGGTTCAGCTGTAGCATTATCTATCATCTATCTATCTATCTAATCTATCATCTAGCAGTCATCTATCATATATTATCCATTTTTCTAGCTATCTATTAATCATTTATTTATCTGTATCTATCATCTGTTATATATCATCTATTATCTATCAATCATCTATTACCTATCTATTAGTCACTATCAATCATCTACCTATCATCTATTATCTATCTGCCATCTGTCACCTATGTATCCATCATCTATCAACCACCTATCTAATTGTTTATCCATCTATTTATCTATCATCTGCCTATGCATATTTACACACACACACACACACACACACACACACACACACACACACACACACACACATATACATATACATATAAATATATACTTTTTTTTCTCCCTAGGCATACCATGTGATATTAGACACTTGTCTCCCAGGAAGATTGAGTGCACCACTAGGGCTCCAGGAAAAGATGCGAGGCTCACTGCTCCTCAGGCAGGTAAGGAAGTCACCAGGACTATTCAGTGAACTCTCCAGTTATATCTTTGATCACAAGGGGCTGGGGAATAGATATCCAAATATCTGAGTTCTGTCTCAGTTGTGTGACTGCTTAGCTTAGGGGCCTGGGTCATGCTAGCATTGCCAAGGCTTTCATGTCAGGAAGGCTCTTAGCTTTACTCAGAGGCTTAGGACATTATATTCCTAGCCCAGCCAGATGTACGGCCAGTGGGGTTCATTGGAGACCATGATCCAGAAAGCATAACTTCCCTTGAGATATTGTTATAGCTACTGGGAGAAATCCCAAACTGTCTCCCTCCATTCCATGGGTCAGTTGCTTGCCTGTTGTCCGAGAAGACAGGAGCACTGGAGCATGCCCTGCTATGCTCATAATGACAGCATTAGCTAAGGCTGAAGAGTGGAGCACAATAGGGTACATTTAAATGTTTTTTTCCTCCTGTGGGCATCTCTCTGCTGCTTTGGAAAATAGGGATGGGTTGTGACACTGCCACCAGCTTATGCCTGAGGTGGGCAGGGATGAATAGGCAAGCGCACAGGTTCTGCCAGCCCTTCTTTGTTGAAAGCTTCCACCTCACAGCAGTAAACTAAAAGCACTCCACTGGAGCCCTTTTCCACTAAGCATTATAACTGAAGACTGAGAGGAGTTAGGGAATAAGGGCAATGGGCGTGTCACCCATCCCAAAACCACAGGCTGCCCATCTGTGCACAGAAGGCTGTCTTAATGGTTAAACATCAGGCGGTGAGAGTCAACTCTAGAGGCTCAGCACCTACATAGAAAGTCACCCAGCAGGGAAGAAACCTTTCTAAAGAAAGACCATCCGGGTGTGAAAATGCACGAAAAGCTTTGGCTGGAGAATTCTCCAGCTCCCAGATCTGTAGTTTTAACTCAGCGAACGCTCCCATCCAAGGAAACAACACTACTGAAACAAGTCATCGAGAGCATGTGTTTCCTGTCAGGAAATAGAGAGCCTGCTCCCTCTCTGAGCATTTCCTGCTATAGCTACTTGGGTAGTGGTAGGATAATTTCCCGAATGCAGCTGTTTTTGATGGTTTGTTAGTAATACCTTTATGAAGAACTTTTGAACTTTCTTCTACAGAAGTAGGGCACATTACTACATAAAGCAATCAAGCAGGGGTCAAATCCCCCCCTTCCCCCTGCTCCCCCTACTCCCTCCACCCAACACACACCTCACCATGAGACCTTTGACAATGTCTAGAAACATTTTTGGCTGTTACACCTGGGGTGGTGGTGGTAACACTGACATCTAGTGGACAGAGGCCAGCAATGCTGCTAAACCTTCTTCGATGCATAGAACAGCCCCTCACCTCACAACAGTTATCCAGGCTAAACTATCTATAGTCCTGAGGTTGTGGAATTCCTGTAGTTTAAATTAATAGTCTCAAAATGTGCTTTCATTTTTCTGTTTATTCTTTGTCACATACCTCTCCCTTTTAAGAGATATTGAGGAACAGCAATAGTAGTTTAAAATGATAATAATGACTATAACTATCCTTATTGAGCCTTTACTATATTTCAGGCTCTTTGTGTATATATTTTCCCTTAATCCTAGTGTATTACTTCTATTCATTATTGGTTCCATTTTGATTAATGAGAAAATGAAGACACGAGGGCATCAAGCATTTTGCTCAAATCTATACATCTAGTATGTGGTAGAGCTGAAACCTAAACCCACAGCAATGATTCCGGAGTGTTTTATTGACAACCTAAGTAGCATCCCAAATTGATTGCACCTGTGCCTTTGGCCCCAGGGTTTGAATGATATAAAAGGTGAATGAAAACACCGCCATTTAAAGTGCCCCATAATAGCAGCATACCACATAGTTGGCTCTGTTCACAGGTCCACAAATTGAGGACATGGCACTTGAGAAACTGAAGTATTAACAATTTTCTGGGCAAAAGGATTTCAGGAAATAAAATGTCCTGGCTGAACTGAACCTTGAAAGATCCTGAAGTCCACTTCTGGCTTCAGGAAACACAAAGACAAGCCATGTCACAAGCATACACTCACACTGTCCTCCTTTTACTCAGCCACAGCATTTGTTTAATCTTTCACATTTTCTTCAAGACTTCATTCCTCTCTCTGAGCACTCCCATTAAAAAGGGTGTCCCATTCTTCTCTGTTCCTCTGAGAATATCTCCTCTTACTGTTTCTTATCAAATCTCTCTTTCGAAGAGGCTACCTCCTACCCCAAGGAATGCTTGCTGCTTTCCAGAACATTTGTATGTCTACAGAACCTATCACGCAACTACTTGTTCAGGCTCTAGATTGACTCACCTTTACAGACAGTACCTGATCATTTTTCACTCTGTAATTTGAAATAAAATAGTTTCCAAATTTGGGAAGGAATGTCCTTAGCTATTTATGAGATATACATATCTTACAGGCAACCGTGGGCTTGTTTTTGAAGTTGGAGATGCTGAAGAGGGCTTGGAACTGACTGAAGCCACCCCTGGGTACAGGTGGCAGATTGTCCCTAACGCCAGTTCTCCATCTGGATTTTGGTCAAAGGAAGGACAGCCTTTCAGGTACGTTGTAGGAAAAGTGGGAGTATCAAAGCCATCTTTCCTCACCTTGGTGAGGCTAGGACACAGGTAAGGAAGACAGTGGGATTTCGAGGGGAGTATTTACAAGACCAGCCACTTCAATGACAACAGGGTTTTCAATCAGTGTTGGTCATGCTAGTGACCTTTGCAGATGCACAGCCAAGTTTTGATCAATACATACAATTTTATATTTTCTACAACACAGTTTACAATCTGCTTTGGAGATGACTGGATTATTGAATTGAATAGGCAAGGAGTCTTGTTAACAACAGAATAAAACTTGTTGCTTGTATCCCAAATCTTTAAAATTAAAAAAACAAAAACAAAACTTGCTGGAAGTACATGGTTAAGAGGAAAGACTAATATCTGACTGATGCCGAAGAAAGATGCAAGCATTTGTCCTTTGGGCATCTGAGGAAGCAAAGGACGGGTAGCAAAGAGTTCAGTTGGAGTAATATCCCAGTGCCGAAGGTCAACTTCATGGCCAGTGTACAACAGGGGAAGTTCATGTGAGTTTGCACATCATTGTTTTCTGTAGCGGTGACTGTTTTGTAATTAAAAGTTTCTTGTTTGCTGTTGTTTTGAGTTATTTAAATCTTTTCAAGGATGAAGCCAAAATCCTAATATCCTAAAGTGAACTTAAAAATATACAAAGGTTGAGAATTTCTTAGACACACCATTTCCTTAGTGCACTCTCAGTGTGTACATAGAGGATGGATCCTTTATTTTATGAAGAATCTCTTTTCAGGATTGGCAATAGTTGGAAACTACCAGAGGGGTCGGGGTATTGGCCAGTAGTGGAAAACTGCCAGGGGAGGGGGGCACACCTCATTAAAAGGATACCTATATACTTAACCCTGAATTATACCCCACATCTTCAAGATACAAAAATTAAAAAGAAAACAATAATCTCTTTTCCCTTTGGAACACTTCTCAGAGAAACTGGTTGTGACTCCTGAGTTTGAACTTCAGCCAATCTGTGACCTCCTCCAAAGATTTTGCAAATTTAGATCTCAATTTAATTTGTGCCACGAAAAACTTTGTTCTCAGTTTAGGGACCTTGGTGCATTGAAGAAGCCCAGTAGGGACAGTAATCTGTGAACAGCAGAGAATCTCTTGAAGACTTACCAACTGGGCATTTAACCGCCAGTGTATAATTTTAAAGTGGCAGTTAAGGCCAAGTATGGTGGCACATGCCTGTAATCCCACTACTTGGGAAGCCAAGGCAGGAGGATCATTTGAGCCTAGAAGGTTAAGCCTGCAATAAACAACGATTATGCCACTGCATTCTAGCCTGGGTGACAGAGGGAGACCCTGTCTCCAACAAACAAACAAACAAATAAGCAAACAAACAAAAAAGTGACAATTAAATTGTGGTCTATTGTATCACCTAAAAATGCACTTTATCGTAGTTTTTAAGGACCATTAATAATGTTCAAAGGAAAACCTGTCAGCTATATTCTGTTTGGGAGTGTTAAGGAGTTGGTCAGACCACCTCAAAAGGCAAAAGAATGTTTTGACTTCTGTGGTAGGACTTGTAGGCTATATATCCTTTTAACTGTCATTTTGAGGAACAACAAATCAGATAGTAGCTCATTCTCTATTCTTTTTCTCACTCATCTCTTTAAAATCTAAAAATTTTAAATGGAAATATTTATTAATTAGTCAATTAGTGTTATATTGATGGACCTTTAGTTATTTAAAAACTATTTTTACTATAAAATTCTATCTAAAGATAAAAATCACACATATACATTAAAGCAACATTTTAAACCTTTTTATATTGATGACCTGAAGACTTAAAAAAGAACATAATCAGAAAATATTCTTGGTATTTATTTGGGTAGTTTAATCTGTTCCTTAACTATATCTGTCTATGATATAGGTCCCTAGAATTTCTCTTAAACATTTTTAAAAAGAATCTAATTTTTAAAATGTTTTATAAAACTGCCTGCAATCTCCTTCAAAATTGCATTTTATGGGTTCTAATTTGAAATTATTGGCACTTTATGTTTATTTTTTTTTTTTTTTGAGTTGGAGTCTCACTCTGTCACCCAGACTGGAGTGCAGTGGCCGCTCCCAGCCATCGCAGCCTCGACCTGCTGGGCTCTGGCGATCCTTCCGCCTCAGCCTTCCGAGTAGCCGGAATTACAGGCGCACGCTTCCACGACTGGCTAATTTTTTGATTTATTGTAGAGATGAGGTCTCGCCTACCCAGGTGGATCTCGAACCCGCGGGCTCAGGCAATCCACTCACTCCAGCCTCCCAAAGGCTCGGGATTACAGGCTGAGCCACCGAGCCCGACTTTTTATTTTTTATTTTATTTTATTATTTATTTATTTATTTATTTTTGGCACTTTCAATTAACTCTGTGGGTCATACTATTTTTAATTGGAAAAATACTCTCTGCAGGTGTTGAGGTATCTGGTAAGCTCAGAGCAAATTCTGTTTGGCGATCTGTCTTTATTTCTAATAATAGGAATAATATTTACTGTCAGTGGAATTTCTACCATGATCCAGGGCCCATACTAACTGTGTTAGGTGGTCTTCTCAGCTAAGCCTCCATAGAGTCCTATGCCGTGGCTACAACATTCCCGAAGATGGGAATCCTGCAAGGGAGTTTGTGTAAAGAGGTGAATGGGGGTATTGAGTCCATGCAGGTGCCATAGCTCTTTCTAGAATACTCTGGACAACCATGTGGCATAGAATCAGATTTTTCTTTCTCATCACCACAAAGAAAGAGAAAGTACAAGGACAACCTTTCGTTGGTTCAGTGACTCAGGTATTGGCTATTCTTCCTTGACCCTGTGTTCTTCCACTTTACAGAGCACGGCTCAGTGGGTTCTTTGTGGCTCCAGAGACAAATAACTATACTTTCTGGATCCAGGCAGACAGCCAAGCTTTCTTGCATTTCAGTTGGTCAGAGGACCCAAGGACTAAGGTATTCATCATCTTCTCATTTTCCATTTCTTTGTCACCAGTCCTATATCAAAGAAAAAAAGAATCAAAGCTAAAACTCTCATGTTCTACAGATAGTTGTAACATGCCACTGGAAGGCCAGGGACTTTAATTGCTACAAAATAATTTGGCCAACTGTAATGGTACCTACTATTTATTGAGCATTTACTGTAAGCCGAGCATTAAATTTATTCACATGAAATATATATATTTCATGTGAAGAAACTGAGGCTTAGAAAGATTGTGTGGTATCCAGGACCACTTGGACATTAAGAGGCATATTCAGGATTCAAACCCAGATTTGTCTGAGTTCAAAACTTGTGCCTTTTTCACTAATTTTGGGTAGAGATGTAGCAAGCTTTAGGTAGGAATTTTCCTATCAACTTTGAAGAATAAGAAAAGATGTCTTTAACAAGCAGTCAAAATTCACATGTCATTGACAAAGAATTACAATTTTTTTCTCAAATTACTAATATGCTTCTGTGAAATTGTTTGCTATTTGGTTAGAGAAACATCATAGATTTTGATGTGGTCTAGTCATTCTAGGTCTTCCAAGGGCTAATACTACTTTCTCTACAGCATCATGTATACCTAGGGTTTTAGGTTGGTTGTTTCTGTTTTAAACATTCTAATACTATTCAAATGAGAGAGAAAGAGAAAGAGATAGATATAGAGATAGAGATAGAGACAGAGACAGAGACAGAGATAGAGATAGAGATAGAGAAATAGCAAGAGCGAGAACGAGAGCAAGAGAGGGGGAGAGAGAGAAATATAAGCAACCACAGGGTCAAGATAACTGGGCTGACATGTTGGTAAAGGCAAACCAGTTCAGAAGTCTCTTCTTAGTAGATGTCCAGATACCTTTGAGAAAGAGATGCCTAGGAGCTTCATAGTGCTGATACTGATTATTTGGGCACAGGTGAAAGTGGCTTTCATCAGGGTTGGCACTGCTGACTGGTTTGACTCCTGGGAGCAGAATGGGGATGAAGGGACCTGGCAACAGAAGACTCCCAAGTTGGAGCTGTTGGGTGGAGCCAAGTACTACCTGGAAGCAGAGCATCATGGAATAGCTCCCAGCAAGGGGATGAGAATTGGTGTCCAGATTCACAACACCTGGCTGAATCCTGATGTGGTCACCACTTACCTCCGGGAGAAGCACCAGATCAGAGCCCAAGCCCGGAGACTTCCAGAAATACAGGTTTGTGTCTCTTCCCTGTCCCACAGAACTGAACTCTGGAAGAAATCAAGTCTTGCCTCATAGAAAGACCACAGGCTGGGAGTTAGAGGGCCTGAGTTGTACTTACAGCTCTGCTGCCAAAGAAGTAGAGTATCTCTCTGATAGGGTTGTGAAAATATTTTTTTAAATGCAGTCTTTTTTTTTTTTTTTTTTTGAGAGAGAGAGAGACAAACTCTTGCTCTGTTACCCAGGCTGGAGCAGTCCTCTTGCCTCAGCCTCCCAAGTAGCTGGGACTAGAGATGTGTACCCCCAATATCCGACTAACTTTTTGATTTTTTTTGTAGCGATGAGGTCTCACTATGTTGCCCAGGCTGGCCTTATGTGTTCCTCCCTTGCCTTGCCTCAGCCTCCCAAAGTGCTGGTACTATAGTCAAGAACCACCATACCTAGCCTAAAAATATGCAAAGTCTTATTATTGAGACTACTTTACTTATTGACCTCGTTTAGGAATTTAAGCTCCAAGTAAGTTTTCTTTTGGAAACTTATTCCCCAGAGTAGAAATAATGTCCTCTGAACACACATGTGGGCACATACACATGAAACTCCATAATGTTTTGACCGATTTTGGTCCTATTTCCCTAAATGCTGTGTTTTCTAGGTCTGCTTTGTAAATTTCATGACTTTTGGTCTCTCAGTTGCACCCCATATTTTTGTCGAACAACTCTGATGTACTTTTTGTCATTCACTTTTTGGTGTACAAAAATGAATCAATATGGACTCTGCCAACTAATAGTAAATATCTAATAGTAAAACGTATACACAGATAACCATAGAACAAAGAACATAGAATAAAGTAGAAAATAACAATTGGTTTAGGAGATGTAAAGCTGCGTAGATCTTACTATGTAACAAAAGCGTAACATGCTCCATATGAAATGTGTTGGAAGCAAAGCAGAGACTGGGTAAGCCTCTGAAAGAGGGTGGCTTGCCTTGTGGCTGCTTCTGTCTGCTGGGACACCCTTGGGAGAAAGCAATTGGTGAGAGGGCCTAGAAGTGCGGCATTCAATGACAACCTTTATGTCTCATATGCTAAGAAAAAAGGGCATGGGTAGATAGGGGGGCAGACATGCATATTATCCCAACACAGATTCTCATTAGGCGATGACACTGTGTTCTTCAGAGCTGTCTAAATTATAGTGCTTTTTAAAAAATTGAGATTATAATTTAAAAACTAGCAAACTGAGGTTGTATGGCCTGCTTTCCTAAACTGACTTTCTGGCTCAATTAGCACCATCATTTAGTCTTGTCTCTCTTGACTTTTTAGGTACTGAATGTGTCAGGCAGAGGACACTTAGTTCTTACTTGGGATAATGTCTCTAGTCAGCCAATCCCTGCAAATGCCACAACCCATCAGGTAGGAAACGTCTTCAAATAATGAAGGATGGGGGTGGGAGAACTAGGGGTAGTCTTTATGCTGATCTTTTCCTCCTGATCTTCCCCCCCCCTTTAATAGATTCAAACAACCATAGAGGAGTTACTTGCAGTAAAGTGCAAACTAGAACCCCTTTCAGCCAACATCCTGCTCAGGCTTGGATTCGAACAAGGTGCTGTTCCTGGTTTGATAAATTCAGATTCTCTTTTCCATCCTTGTCTTCCTTCTTTCTAAAAAATGGGAGTAATCTTCATTTCCTCTCCAAGGTGCCAACATAGTCCAATAAACACATGAAAACTGAAAACTGAATGTGAACACTGAAAAGCCAAGGGAATGGCTACTTGCTTGGGAGGGAAATGCTTGGTTGGGTGCCAGTGGAGAGGAAAGGCGTTCCTCTTGAGCTGTTGGGTGTAGTGTGGTCCTCTGCAGATACTCCCCGTGCCACACAGTGGGAAGAGCTCAAGGATATGGGTGAGAAACAGCAAACACTGCACAGTCCTGTTGAATTCAAATTGCATTAAAGGAATTATTACAGAAGAAAATTCTTAAAATGTGAGGTGTATTTTTAAAACTACCACTAAGGAGAACTAAATTCTAGGTGACATAATTTGTCTCTTTGCTTCTCAATAGTTTTTCACGTCCTGATGAACAGAGAAAATGGTACTGGATTTTCTTTTTAAATTTTATGTCAATATCTTTAGGGGTACAACTATTTTTGTTTCCATGGATGCATTGTATAATGGTGAAGAAGTCTGGGCTTTAAGTTTGTACCTGATAGGTGATTTCTCATGCCTTCACCCCTTCCCTTTCTGCCCTTTCTGAGTCTCCAGTGTCCATTATACCATTCTATAAGCCTTTGCAGACCCTTAGCTTAGCTCCCACTTATAAGTGAGAACATGCAGTATTTGGTCTTCTGTTCCTGTGTTACTTCACTTGGATAATGGTCTCCAATTCCACATAAGTTTTATTTTATTTTATTTTTTGAGTTGGAGTCTTACTCTGTCGCCCAGACTGTG
>NW_007226756.1:369663-382197 GCF_000164805.1 Carlito syrichta
CGGGTCTTGACCCGCGGGCTCAGGCAATCCACTCACCTCAGCCTCCCAAAGGCGCGGGATTACAGGCTGAGCCACCGAGCCCGGCTAATTCCACATAAATTACTGAATTCTTGATGCTCCAGGGCAGACAGGATGGGTTTCTCATAACTGGAGGCTTCAAGCTGGTGGCGCTGCCCAGCTCTCCCATGCTGGGGGCCAATAGAACGGTGGACTCACAGACCACGCCCTGCACACATATTGGGAAGTTCTGTCTTATTTAACATCTACTCCCATTTCATCCGATCTGCATCTAGGCCCAGAAGTTTCCAGCTCTGACGGAGACGTCACCAGTGGTACAGAGCCCTTCTGTGGCAGGTTCAGTCTCCGTCAGCCTCAACACCTTGTCCTAATGCCACCCGCTGCCCAGAAGGGTTATCGGCTAGATCAGTATACACACGTGAGTAGCAGCCCTCAAGCTCCTAGGTGGGTAGGGAGCGATTGGCATTATCCCCTGGGTTTGAGATTAAAAAAAACAGAAGCACAAAGGAGTGATTGCTGTGATTTGCCCAAGGTAGTTTCATGCTGAAGTGCTAGGTCTCCTCACTGCTGTTTCAGACTAAACACTGATGGTCCACACGTGTGTGTTGTTACCTAACTTACTTGATACGTTAGTAAGCAGTTAGTTGTGTTTATATTAGCTGGGAGACATATGGAAGTTTTTATTTGCTCTAGTATGTATATATTTTTTGATCTCTAAGTATAAGAGTGCAGATTAGTCAGGTTATCTGGTTTTGAATCCCGATGCTACCCCTATATGTTCTCAATATTTTACTTAAGTATGCTATGTCTTAGTCTACTCATCTGTAAAATGGGTAATAATGTGTTCTACTTCTCAAGACTGTAGTGAAGATTAAATGAGATAACCTAGTATTGTGCTTGCACAGAGGTAAGGACTAAGTGAAGGCTAGTTATTGCTACTCTAGTTAACGTTATTACTGATGGATTGAATTGACTGACATATTTCTTGAACACCTCTCACATCCTTTGCTTCAGTAGCTCTGCCATCCTTTGTTGAAGTGCAGCTTTTGCCTTTTGGGAATCAGAGAGAGTCTTGATGGAGTGTCAGAGCTCACGGCAGTAGTTTTGAGTCCTTTCCTAGTTGGGCTGCAGTGAGAGTTGGGGCCAGATGGTTCAGGCTGCCTTCTTTCCCCAGCCTTTCCTCTACTGCAGGAGTGCCTAGCAAGGGTTGTTTTGCCCCATGGGGGCAAGTTAGCAATGTGTGGTAACACTTTCAGTTGTCACAGCTAGGGAAGTGCTATTGGTATCTTGTGTGTAGAGACCAGGGATGCTGCCAAACACCCTACAATACACAGCCCCTACAACAAGGCATTATCCAGTCCCCAAAATGGCAGCAATGCTGAGGTTGAAAACTCCTGCTCTAAAGTCCTCTCATACCAAACAACTTTGAACTTAACTGAGTTAGAAACCAAGGATGTGAGTTAAAGCTGAAGAACTGAGGCTCAGGGGAGGGTAAGGGACTTGCTCAAGGTTGCCCAGAAAATTGGGTTAGAACAGGTGTCTTCTTTTTTAAGATTTTATTATTATAAAGATGTAGGGTACAATTCAGGATTAGGTATACAAACATTGATTATGCAGGTACCCTCGTTGATAAGGTATGCCCCTCCCTCCCCTAGCAGTTTCCCTCAACCGCCAATCCAATCCTCCCTCCCCTGAGAGTTTCCCATTACTGCCAAACGTTTTCTTATAGTATTATAATTGTTCAAGGTCCACTTATAAGTGAGAACATATGGAACTCTGTTCTTTTTTTCTGTGATAGATCACTGAGTATGATCAACTCCAAATCTATCCAAGTTGCTGCGAAGTCCATATATTTGTCCTTCTTTATGACTACATAATATTCCATCATGTATATGTACCACATTTTCTTTATCCAGTCCAGCTTCAATGGGCAACATGATTGGTTCCATAGAACAAGTGTCTTCTAAATGAGATACTCTAAAATCCCTACTGCCAAGCACAGTGCTAGACATTCAAAAACTCTCTGTTGAATAATAATTATTGTTAGGCCTCAGAAAAAGTATTTATTGTATGTTTTCTCTAGGTTATTAAGGTTAGTAAATAACACTTTGTTCTAAATAATTTGTCTCTCTGGCTAGACTGGTAAGCACCAGGAGGGCAGAAACTGGGCTGACTCTCATGGTGTATGGCAGGGCTCCAGGGTCATGGACTCCTCACCATATATTGTTTGGCTGCTTCTTGCACTGATAGAACTGAAAGAATTGTTTGGTGTCTACAGCTGTGTCTTGCATACAAAGGCCATACAAATAACATCCTGAAGATGACTGTGTCCTTCACAATCGGCCTTCAAAACATGGTAAAGAAGAATACCACCTGTGACTGGAGTCTCCTGGGAACCAACCCCAAGAGGTACTAATTGGTGGAGAGGTGTGGTGGGAATTCTGTCAGTTGGGAGGATTAGCTCTTCTGGGGACAGTGGCCCATCTGAGATTTTATATTTGGGCCTCGGATGCTAACTTGGGGATCTGAACATACTTTATTTGACAAAGAAATTTCACTAAAGTGCGGCTGGTTGTTAAGATTATGCTACTTTTTAGAGGGAATCTGACATTTCTCATAGGGATGGGATCATAGAAAATCATATTTGGGAGATACCTTAGAGAATATTCTTTGACAGTTGGAGGAAAATTGGGGCCCCAAGAATTTTTGATTCACCAAAATTCTTTCAGCTAGTGACTCTGGAATAAAATTCAGTCATTTTGATCCTTTGATTCAGTGTCTTTCCACATTATTCTTATGGGTCTTATAAGTGGCTTTAAACCTAAAGGAATCAGTGATACCCAGGAGTATCCATCTTCTCTGTGGTTAGAGTCTAACATATAATCTGCTTAAGACACACAATTAAATGGCAATTCGAAAATGCTACTGATGTTGTATGTCACGAATGAAAGATTGGCTTAAAAGATGACTCACTTGTATTATACCAAAGGCTGAGCTGAGCCCGTCTTGGGTGGGATATTTGTACCTGTGGCACCCAGGACTTGGGAGCAGGGGTTCGCGGGGTCTTTCTCCTGGCCGCATAGTCCTTAGGCCTCCGGGGGTTTGGAAACAAGGACTCTGACAGGAGAGGGCTGCAGCTGCTCACCAAGAGACCTGGTCTTACCCTGCGCTGTTTTTCAGCTGGAAGTTCACTTGTACTGACCTCTGGGAGACTTGCGTGAGTCGCTCTGGGGATCTCCAGCGGCCTCCAGCAGACTATCCAGTGTTGGTTCATCAGATTGACCTTTTGCCTCTGGCTGAGGAGATGGGCCTGCTCTTTGTGGATGAAATTATCATTGCAGACACAAATGTAACAGGTGATCATTAAGTCCGCTGTCCTCCACAGACCTCTCAAATGCCTGCCTCAAATTCTCCCGCTAAGGCCAGGCTTGTGGCTTAGCCTGTAATCCCAGTACTTTGGGAGGCCGAGACTAGTGGATTGTCTGAGTCTGATGGTTCGAGACCCACCTGGGCAACTTGGTGAGACCTCGTCTCTACAATAAAAAATAAAAAATTAACCGGGTGTGGTAGTGCATGCCTGTCGTTCCGGCTACTTGGAAAGCTGAGGCAGAAGGGATCGCTGGAGCCCAGCAGGTCGAGGCTGTGGTGGCCATGAGCATGCCACTGCACTCCAGCCTGGACAACAGAGTGAGACTCCAACTCAAAAAAAAAAATTCTCTCACTAGAGGTTGCTGTTCTTTAAGTGGGGAGCAAACAGGTAACTCTCCATCTTACTTGCCTTGCTTCTAGAAAGCAGACAGGGTTGGGATTGTGAGCCTAGGTTCTAAATCTCTCTAGCTAGTCCCTTTTCTTTCCTATTTGCCCCAAATCTGACCTTGCTTCTGGAACCTGTGCTCTTACTCCAGTTTTACCACTTTCTTGCAGGGTAGCCTTGGTTTCCTCATCTGTAAAATGGCTATAATAAGGACCCTACTTCATTAGATTACTGTGAAGAGTAACCACGTTTAGTATAAAGCACTCATTACAGGTCCTGACCACAGTAAGTGCTTAATAAATATGAGTAATTGTTGTTATTATAATTTTTGTTAGGCCAGCAGGATTTCCTCACCTCTCTATGAGTTAATATCTGTCACAGCAAGTGCTAGAAGGAACATAACAATATCTGGTCTATCAAGTGAGCTAAAGGTCTGATTTACGACCTTCAAGACAGACTCAGTGAGAGCTGGAGGGTAACCTTATTCGGGAATGCCCTTGTCCTTCCCGTCTATCCGGATTCTTCCCACTCACTATTCAGAGAGTTCAGGCCCAGTGCCTTCTTCTGAAGTCTCCCTTGACCTCTCTTGGGTACAGTGGTGTTACCTGGCTCTTGCCCACTAGTCGTAGGGTCAAAGGCCTCATCAGGGCCCTGCAGAGGTTGGCCAGATGTGACATGCACCCACAGCCAAGTCTGCCTTGGCTGCACATTCATGGAGGGTCTCCAGGGATCCAGCTTGTTATTTAGGGGGCTCAGCTATCTTGTTTTTTTTACAGTTTCTTTCTCTCTCCAAGAAAACAAGATGATATAGTCATTTACATTTGGATTTAGAAAATGTGCAACTTTTTCGCCTTTTGCCTAAAAACTGTGGAGCTGAGGGCAGACCAACTTCGGAGCAGATGGCAGGAGGCCTCTCTGTCAGTCCAGAAATTACATCATCTTTGATGTTCCTCAAAATTCCATGTCATCTGCTTCAATGGTTTACATGTTTCTGGGGGCACCTGGGCCACTGTTTGTCATTCTCTGTTTGTTTTCTGGCAAACTTAGGAAATGACACTATCTGAATGACATGCAGGGGTGACCGTCTGTATCGGTTGGTGCCTAAAACAACTGGCCGGGGGTCTTTAATGACCCCTGGTGCCGTCCAGATTTCTGGGAGGCTGAGGGGACAATGTCTTATACACTCAAACTTCACTGGTTGGAAAAGTCAGGACTAGATAATAGGGGTCATTTTCCTCTTTTCTCTCCCTTCAAGGCCATCCTGTCAATGTCAACCCTAGAAGCCAAGGATCCAAAGCCCTTTCTTACTGCCCCTAACTTTTGGCCACACAGTGCTGTGTGTATCTGGAATTGTGCAGGAGAGGAGGGGACAGGAAGGGAGAGGGTGGAGACAAGAGAGAAGACTGGGGTGACTTGGGTGAAGTGGTCTGCCTCCCACATGTTTATGGCTTTTTTTTTCAGTTGGGGGTCTCACTCTGTTGCCCAGGCCGGAGTTCAGTGGCACAACCATGACTCATTGTAGCCTCGACCTCCTGGGCTCAGGTGATCCTTCCACCTCAGTCTTCCAAGTAGTTGGGACTACAGGTGTGTGCCACCATGCCTAGCTAATTTTTTTACTTTCTTTCTTTTCTTTTCTTTTTTTTTTTTTGTAGAGACGAGGTCTTACTATATATACCAGGCTGGTCTCGAACTCCTAGGCTCAAAGGACCCTCTTGCCTTGGCCTCCCAAAGTGCTGGCATTACAGGCATGAGCCATAATGCCTGACCTGTTGATGGCTTTGTTTTGAGAATTACTTAATGGCAACATGAGCTACACAGTTGGGCTCAATACTCATAGTTTCTTGTATGCCACTTATCTGGTCAATTTTATACATGATTCTGTTTCCCACCTATTGCTTTCTATGAAAGTTCTTATCTAGTTCTTTTATCTTTCATCTAGTTCTTTCTATCTACCACTCCCACTGGGTACTGGCAGCTCCCATTTCTTTCTCATTTAGTTCTCAGAAGCCCACGAGATGGTCCTATTTTCCCCACTCTATGGATGAGGAAACCATAGCTAAAAGGGATTGAGTGTCTGCTCCATTCACACAACTGGGACGTGGAGAAGACTGGAATCCAGTGATCAGTGACACTCAAGCCAAACCCACAGTGATTCCCTACTCAGCTGAGCATATAAGCGTTTACTGAGCACCTGCACTGTGCCTAGCATGTGCTGAACACTGGGCATACGAAGATGAATAAAAGATGTTGCCCTTAAACATTTTATAGTCTCCATTGTAACCAGTCTTGGGGAAGAAGCTGCTTTCTAACCAGTGCATAACAGGAGAAGAAAAGGATATTAATATATATCGTGTTGGTTATTTTAAATCTGCAGGGACACTAAGCTGTCCTTGCCCTGAAGACTACTATCAGTCACGCATGCCACAATCCTCACTTTACAAATAGGAAAAGTGGGTCTTAAGGAGCTTATGTGGATTAGCTAGTGAGTGCCTAAGAGGAGTGAAAAAAATCAGAATTTGAATAGTGGTCTCTCTTAAAGCATGCAGTCTTTCTGCGCATGTGCTGACTCCACACTGTGGATAAACACTCAAGTGCCCTCACGTGTTTACTGTTCCTAAGGACAATCAGTTGAACAGCCCTAGAGTTGCCAGTGGCTGTGGGGAGGAAAAAAGGAAGGAGGCTATACTGCAATCGATGATCTATGTGTGGGGGTCTCCAAGAACATTGGGAGTGACATTTGGCTGACTGGGGGTTTATTGAACTTTCCAATGAACTCAGTCTTCTGTCTTGCTAAATCATGACCTTGCATTTTCTGTTTGGTACTAAACCCCATGGGTTCATCCTTTATGGCAGCATAGGTGGGAATCTATGCTTTAAGTGTACGCTGATATCTCCAGCTGGGAATGTTCCACACAGCAAACCTTGAGTTCCTGATAATAATTGGATCATTGATTTCTAGTTTCTCAGGCGGATTCTGGAGCAGCTCGCCCAGGTGGGAATCTGGTGGAATCAGTCTCTGTGGTGGGGTCTCCTCCGGTCTACACTGTAACCTCCTGGCTGATGGGGTGTGGCACAGAACTCCCACTCATCACTGCACGGTAAGGAGTGGTGTTTGTGCACCTGACCCTCCTTAGGATTGCTGGTTGGCCTTGGGGGACACAGAGGTGGGACTTTGATCCGTAAAAGTTCTTTCATGTCTTACTGCTTAAAGCAAAGTTCTTCGTTGTGAGAATGTACACTGCACTCACCTGGAGGTCTTGTTGAAACACAAATTGCCGGTACTTGCCCTCAGAGCCTCTCATGCAGGTTTAGAGCTGGGCTTGGGAATTTGCGTTTTCTTTTCTTTCTTTTTTTTGAGTTGGAGTCTCACTCTTGTTGTACAGGGTGGAGTACATTGCACGCTCACTGCCACCCCAGCCTCGACCTGGGTTCAGGTGATCCTTCTGCCTTAGCCTTCCAAGTAGCAGGAACTGTAGGTGCACGCCATCATGCCTGGCTAGTTTTTTGGGGGTTTTGTTTTTGTTTTTGTGATTTCTTTTAGAGACGAGGTCTCACCAAGTTGCCCAGGCTGGTCTCAGACCCCCGGGCTCAGGCAACCCTCTAGCCTCAGCCTCCTAAAGTGCTGAGGTTACAGGCTGAGCCACCATGCCAAATTTGCATTTTCAATGAGTTCTTTGGTGATGCTCCATTCTGCCTGGTCTGGGGACTATACCTTGAGAATGAATTCCTAGTGAATTTGTTTAAAAATAGTTGTTTTTGGTGTTTAGAGGTTCACATTACCACTGTTCTCTGTTTGCTCCCCTCATTTCATTCCCTGTATGTTAGTTAATCTTGCTGAAATCCTTTGAAGTGAAATGAAATATTCCCCACACCCCTGGATTGGTCCGTGGCCTGTAAGGAACCAGGGCTCAAAGCGGCAGGCAAATGAATGAAGCTTCATCTGCATTTACAACTCCCCATGGCTGGCATTATGGCTTGAGCTCTGCCTTCTGTCAGATCAGCGGTTGCATCACATTCTCATGGGAATGGGAACCTTATTGTGAACTGTGCATGCAAGGGATCTAGGGTGCGTGCTCCTTATGAGAATCAAATGCCCGATGATCTGAGGTGGAGCGGAGGTAACTGAGGAGTGGCTGCAAATACAGTTTAGCATTAGCGGCGAGGTTTGACTGCACAGAGACTAATAAATCAATTGCTTGCAGGCTCATATCAAAACTCTATCCGTGAGTGGCAAGTGAGTTGAGGTACTTCAGTTGTACAGCTGCATCTGGTGGCAGGCTTTAAATCAGAATCCAACACTTGTTTTAGTCTGTGCGTGTGTGGCCCGCCCATTATTTTACTTGTCACTTCTGTCCGCGCCTCTTTTTTTAAAACTATGTGTTGTGTAATTATTTCATTCTATATTACCATGTAATAATAATAGATAAATAAAGTTCACAATAAATGTTATGCATTTGAATCATCCCAAAACCATCCCCTTGCTTACCCTCTCTGTGGAAAATTGTCTTCCAGGAAACCCAGTCCCTGATACCAAAAAGGTTGAGGACCGCTGTTAAGGAGCAAATACAGATATTTCTTAGAGCTCATCACCAGATGGTGCTAACGCTCCATAAGTGTTGCTGCTTCTACTAGGCAAACATTTCAAGCCATAGTTTAGGAAGCAGTCACTAAGAGGCAGGCGCCTCCAAGCTTCTGGAACACATATATGCTCTAATTTGTTCTTTTAACATTTTTATTTAAAGCCCAGGAGGATGGGATTGAGGTGATCTGCCTTTTATATATGCTTACGTATGTGTATAAATATCTATACATACAGTCACGCACCACATAACATTCCTGTCAGTAACAGACCGAATA
Organism: Carlito syrichta; assembly: GCF_000164805.1. Taxonomy (NCBI): domain Eukaryota; kingdom Metazoa; phylum Chordata; class Mammalia; order Primates; family Tarsiidae; genus Carlito; species Carlito syrichta. Next base: position 378,293 of record NW_007226756.1, read on the forward strand.
TACAAGGATGGCCCTAAAAGATTATACTACCATAGTTTTACCATACCTTTTCTACGCTTGGATATGTTTAGATACACAAATGCCTACTATCCCATTCAGACTTGGTGTGTAGCAGGCTAGACCATCTAGGTATGTGTAAGTTCACTCTGTGATATTTGCATGACAAAAATCACCTAAGGATGCATTTCTTAGACCCTATCCCTGTCATTCAGTGACACGTGTGTGTGTGTGTGTGTGTGTGTGTGTGTATGTGTATGTATGTAGGTATATATATTTTTTCTTTTTCTCTCATCTCTTTCTATGATGTGTATCAAAGGCAGGTGCAGAAAGCTTGAATCTGTGCTTCACTACCCTTGACTTAGGGTTTGTTCCATGGTTCTCTGGGTTTCTATTAAAACCATCAATAGAATGAAGGGGTGAGAGAACTTCAAGGCGGAGAGGAAGCCTGCTATATGGGCAGGCTCTAAATGATAAATTATTGACTCTAACACAATAAAGGCTAATTGAGGCTACTCTGAACAGATTCATACTTTGAGTGGTCTTGACAACCTTCATTTCTGAATTTCCTCAAGACCCTTAGGTCTTTTGGGAGCCTCTGGCCTAAGCAAGACAGGACAACTTTCAGACTAGGTTCTCCTAGATGCAGATTCCAACCCAGGCAGTGTCGCACTGTCTATTTCTGTTGTTTGTATGTGTGCATATCAATATGTAGTATTTAATTTTTATTGATAGAGATTGTATATGTCTATTGTTAAAAGTGTAGAAAATACGGAAAAACACAGAAAATAATCACTCATGATCTCTTTGCTGAGAGATAACTTCATTTACATATTTGGGCCATATTCTAACAGTATATATATAACATATATATTTTTTAAACCGAAATTGGGACTATGCATTACATAATAAATTTGTAACATGGCTTTTACACCTAATGGCATGGGTTGAATGTGTCCCAATTTTTAAACACCCTTCTAAAATGGTTTTTAATGGTTATCTTCGGTCTATTTGGGTTGCTATAACAAAATATCATACACTGGGTTACTTATAAACAACAAAAATTTCTTTCTCACAGTTCTGGAGACTGGAAGTCCAAGATCAAGGTGCTAGAAGATTCAGTTTCTGATGAGGGCTTGTTTCCTGGTTCACAGTTGCCATCTTATCATTGTGTTCTAACATGGTGGAAGAAAAGAGGGTCTCTTTGGGACCTGTTTTATAATGGCACTGATCTCATTCATGAAGTTTCTAATCCTACGACCTAATCATCTTTCTAAAAGGCCTTCAAGACCCGCCTGGGCAGCGAGACCTCATCTCTACAATAAATAAAAAAATCAGTCGGGCGTGGTGGCGCATGCCTGTAATTCGGGCTACTCGGAAGGCTGAGGCGGAAGGATCGCCAGAGCCCAGCAGGCCAAGGCTGCGGTGGCCGGGAGCGGTCACTGCACTCCAGTCTGGGCAACAGAGTGAGACTCCAACTCAAAAAAAAAATAAAAAATAAAAAATAAATAAAAGGCCTTGCTTCCTAATACCATTACCTTAGGGGGTAGAATTTAAACATATAAATATTGTGTGTGTGGGACGTACATTTAGACCATAACAATGACTGAACAGTGTTCTATTTCATGGTGTGTCACAGTTTATTGGAACCGCTAGTTATATTAAAAACAGGATTGGGCCAACATAGGATTTGTATACAAGACTAGATAAGACAGGCTGTGTTTCACTGGGAACGGTGCTTCCCTAGTGGGATGCTGATGTCTCTGTGGACCAGGGCATACTAACCTTTTGTTTGTATATGCAAATGAGGTTAGTGAGAACCAAGTTCTCTTTCAACTTTGTTCAGAACCAGAGTTGTGGTGGTTGAAGTCACTCTTCATTCAGGATCCTTGTACCCTTAGGATCAGTGTAGGGTGAGGAGAAAACCCACTTTATTTATTTATTTTTTTTTGAGTTGGAGTTTCACTCTGTCGCCCAGACTGCAGTGCAGTGGCACACTCCCGGCCACCGCTGCCTCGGCTCACTGGGCTATGGGGATCCTTCTGCCTCAGCCCTCCAAGTAGCCAGAACTATAGGTATGCGCTACCATGCCCGGCTAATTTTTGATTTATTATAGAGGGGAGGTCTCTCCAAGTTGCCTGGATGGATCTCAAACCCGTGGGCTCAGGCAATCCACTCGCTGTGGCCTCCCAAAGTGCTGGGATTAGAGGCTGAGCCACCGAGCCCCGCTGGAAAACACACTTAAAAAATCTAATATTTATCTCACACTTTGTCAGTTGTGACAAGAGAAACACTCAATATTTGGAAGCTTGAGCTCGTGGACTGGAACCACAGGAGATAACCTGGTCTTTAGAATGGTGCAGTATTCTGTCTGAATTGGCACTTTGTGTTGTCTACTATGTGTTAGAGTCTGGAGAGGGTGAGGGTGGAAGGATGAATGGAGAGAGAGGCGAGGGGAGGTGCAGCACCACCGGAGCCAGTGAACCGGATGTGCGTGCTGGCAACCCAGAGATCTGAGTAAATGCAAAGAATTGCAACACACAGAGGTAAGAGAAGAAAAGATTTATTTAAGAAAAGTTCGCCCCCCACAGACAGGGAGCGGGTCTACACTGCAGGCGAGTATGGTACCGTAGCTCCCCAAAGCCCTGGTTTAAATCCTTTTCCTCGGAGATGTTGCAATCAGGTAAATGTGACTGTCATGACTTCCTTATCGACCACCTGCGGATGTCTTGGAGAACCTGTGACACAGAGACCCTTTGAAGTCTGTCCATATTATCATAGCCCTAGAGAAGGGCGTGACAAGGATTCTAATGCTCCTGCACCTTCCCAAACGACACCCCTTAGAGCTAATGGAGGGTGCACTTGCCCTTATCTTCTAGGCATTCCCAGTGGATAGCTTCGGGGGATCCTTGACTTCCCTGTAGATTGGGCCCATTTTACTGGAAGATTGAATCCCCACCTGCTCCCCCTGTGGGCGGTCATAACTTTTGTGATTACAAGTTTCATGACTTTTAGAATCCTTGCCCAGTGCATGATGTCTTAGGCCTTGTAAATTCCCTTTACACTAGGCAAGCTGAGTGCCGCTAAGAGATACCTCTGATACCTGGCACCAGGAAGTCTTTCTGAAAAGACAAAGTCGGAAAAGTTAATTTTACCTAAGGTGTGTGTTTCTCCAAAAGCATAGCTTCTACTTTCTCATCATTGTATTAAGGTTTAGGAAGAAGAGTAAAAAAAAAAAAATGCATTTCCTGCTCTTGGTCTATCCTTTCGCTATGTTTAATGTTTTCTGACGTGTCACAGCTCTGTGCCCGCTGAAGGAACAGAAGAAGGATCCGAACAGGTCCAGGTGACAACGCAGAGACTACAGAGGAGAAGTCCACCTTTAGGAGGACACTTTCGCATCCAACTTCCTGATACAGTGATTCCTGGTAAAGGGGCAATTGGGGTGCCTTCTCATCTACCTTTTTAGGGGCATTCCTTGGCAAACAACATCCTGTGAAATTGTCAGATGAGGTGACAGTCTTAAAGCTATGCTGTTTATTTTCCAGTGTCTGCAAATGACCTCCTTAAAATTGATGATCTGGAAAGGGACTTATCGTTAATGCTATCCCAACCTTTAACTTTTGTAGATGTGGGAACTGAGTGGATTAGCTACCTAGGACTGTTGTAATAAGTTACTACGCCATGGCTTTAGTTCTTAAGCAGAGTGGAAAGAGAATTTGGTTTTCTCCATACACTTGGTGACTTTAAACGACAAAAAGTAATTATCTCCCAGTTCTGAAGGCCAGAAGTGAAGGACGATGGCGCCAGTGAGACTCGGTACCCTTTGAGGCCAAGAGATTTATTAGAGCAGCAGCTACAGGGAGAGGGAAGGAGGTCTGTAATCGCCTAGTGGGAAAAGGGAGTGA
>NW_007226757.1:0-4678 GCF_000164805.1 Carlito syrichta
AGACTGCGGAAACAGAACCTTGTCGAAAGAGAAAATGAGAGGAAATGATATACACCCAAGTCAGGAAAAGGAGCTGGGAGTGGGAGAGATTACTGGTCCCAGGATTCAGAAGAGGAAGGAGGCGTGGCGACGATGGGCCTAGAGAGAGGAGTAAGACGGGGCTGTGGGCATGAGGAGGAAGATGGAGAGAGTCTGGGGAGCTAAGGATGAAGCTGGTTTGGGAGAATGAGCTGGGAGAGGGTCCAGAGTGAGAGAGCCTGGGAGTAGGAGTGAGGGAAACAGGAGTCTAGAAGGAGCAGAGGCAAGAGCATGGAGGAGCAGAGCGGCAAATAAGAACGCGGTTGAGGGATGAGAACAAAGAAGGGGCCAATAAACTGCCAAGATGAAGTTGAAGATTTAAACAGAGAGATGAGGCGGACAGCAAAGAGGAGCAGTGGAAGGATGAGGCTGGCTGGGGAAGGAGGGCTGAACTTGGAGAAGAAAGGACAAGATCGGGCAGAGGACGTTTGGAGAGGTCAGACTTGAGTGGCGAAGGATGGAGGACTCGGGTGGAGGCGCATATAGGACTCTGATGGAGGAGAATGAAGGACTCTGGGGGAGGAGCATGGAGGACTCAGGTGGAAGAGGATAGAGCACTCAGATGGAGGACTCAGACGGAGGACTCCGGTGGAGGAGGATGGAGGACTCAGATGGCGGAGGATGGAAGTTCACTGAGCAGCGAACCCTCCAGAGCTGCCGGGAGGTGGAAACAGGCGGGGTTGAACTGATAAATCCTCACCGTGTAGTCCTTAAAGGACGTGCCCGGGAGAAAGGGCAGGCCGTGCACGGGATTGGACACCATTGCAGTCCGTACCGCCGCCGCCAACTCGGTCTGGCTTGGTCCTCTCCGGTTGCCCTGGCGACAGGCTGCGTTCACCGCTCCTCCTCCCGCCGGACTCCATGGTAACAGCAAACATCCCGAGTGTCCTCGAGCGGGGGGCGGGTCCTAAGACGCGGGCGTGGCAGGTTTGCGCATGCGTCCCCCGCGAAACTCGCGTTCTCGCGGGAAGGGGGCCGCGCCGACTGGGCGGGGCTACTGGGCGTTGTGTAGCGGGCCCCGCCCTTCCGCTTCGCCCGGCCTCTCGCCCTTCCCGGAAGATGCCACGTGGGAGCTGCTGGGTCGAGTGGAGGAATGTGGGTGTAGTGAGCGGTGGTTCTCTCTGTGAGGTCCTGGGTCCGAGCAGGACCTTGATGAGGTGCGAAAAAGGGACGTTCCTTCTTTCCACTCTGTTCTCCCAAGCTCTGTCCCAGTGCACATGGTAGTGTAAATGGTCGGTTCGAAGGAAAATGTTACTACCCCAGACCCATGCTCCTTGGAGGCAGAGGTGCTGATTATTCGGGATCGTATGTCTGCTGCTCGGGAATGGTCAGTGAACTAATCCTTCCGCTGTTGAATTGCCTCCCCCACCCTACAGCTTTCTTTATTCTACTGTCAGCTCCTGCAGCTCACACCCTGCCGTTCTTGAAGGCCCAACCTTAAATATTTGCTGCAGGACTAGGAGCTCTCCCGTAGGTACTCAGTATTTGCCAGAGCTGCAAGGAAAAGATCAGAACCACAGGGAGGAACGCAGCTGCTTCCAAGAGAAAAGACAAGTCATGAGACAGAAGCAAAAAAATCTGGTGAAGTACTGTCAGCATCAAAGGTATTCTTGCCGTTAGTGCTTTTTACAACATTTTAAAAAATTATTTTTTCTTAAAAGAAATGTAATCCTATTCCTGAAACATTTTCGGTGGAAAAAAAAGAGAGACAGAGAAATGTATCCATCAGCGCTGAGGGGTCTAAAAATAAAAACAAGCAACAAAACCTGGGTGCCCAGAGATTGGATTCATGAGGTTGACATGGGAGCCAGGAATCTGATTTTTGTAACAGGTGTTTCTAACTAGCTAGTTTAGGCCCATGATAGAGAAGTAAGCCTGATACAGAAGGCACATGGAAGGCATATCTTGGTTTCATGGGTCGTTTACTGCCAATACAGAGAGCATCTTTACTTTTATTGCTGCTTGTCACAGCAAATTCCGCTGTTGTGTTTCACTAATTGGTGTGAAGCTCAGGAAGTCCAGGGCATGAATGCACTAAAAGTGGCACCTGAAACGGATATTGATGCCTGTTTACTACACCCTGCCCAAAGAGTTTCTTTGCTAACTCTTCCTCTCCCCTTACTACTTGTATTTCCCATTCTTGTCTTTTTCTTTTAGCCATTTTCATTTTCTATTGGTACATTACCTTAATGCAGCAGTTTAATACATTCTTTTTATTATTTATTTTTTGAGTCAAGGCCTCGATCTGTCACACAGGCTAGAGTGCGGTGGCATGATCACAGCTCACCCCAGCCTCTACCTTTTGGACTCAAATGATCCTCCTGCCTCAGCCTCCCTAGTAGCTTGGACTACAGGTGCATACCACCATGCCCAGCTAAATTTTTGGTTCTGTTTTTGTAGAGATGAGGTCTTGCTATATTGCCCAGGCTGGTCTTCAACTCATGAGCTCAAGCAATCTCTTGCCTCAGCCTCCCAAAATGCTGGGATTATAGGAGTGAGTCACCGCACCTGGCCCAACACACTTTTTAAAAAAACTTCTGCGAATTGATTAGCATTGTTGAAGTTATTGAAAACTTTAAAAATTCATGTCCATTGCCTTATACCTTAGTCACTTACCTAGGCTGGAAGCCTGTCACTAGGAGAAGATGTCAAGATGGCAAGTTCAAGCATTCACAGAAGGTGTCTCTCCCACTTCTCTCTGCCTCATTGATGCTGATTATCCAGAATCACTAGTAACTTTAATTCTCACTAACTTCTTGATAAACTCTTAAAAATTCTTTGAACTTCCCAACTCTCTTAGTAAAAGTGAATCCCATGATGTTAGGACACATTTCGAAGAGCATTTCTTGACTAATTCCATGGTCACACTTAGCTCAGTATTTCCTGGGTGGGTAGGGAAGGAGCTTGTGGGACTGGAAAGGGTGAGTCATGCCTGAGCTTATTGTCCACGGTGGCATTTGTTTCTATTTGAGGAGTGCCCTCTGCTCATGTCTTTGTCCCCCCAGAAAGCATGCTAGTTAAATGACTAAGGAGTATGTTTTAACTACTGTCAGACCCCAGAAATACATAAGGAAGAAAACATTTGTTGGTTTGTGTCCTTCTAAAAATGCTATCACCTCTGAGGAGGGCAAGCCAGGCAGTGCTGCATCAGTGCTAAAAAGCACAGGGACAGGTCTGTAAAGATGGGAGGTGGAAGAGGAGGCAGGGCTTTAGAAAAGTACCTGGACCCTGAGAAGGTTAGGTATGATTCAGAGTTTATATTGCATTTCTCCCAGACATGACCACTCAGTGTGTATTACACTGGAGTCTGTTCCCACCATTTCCCAGTTTGTGGCATATGTAGGTGAGGGCAGGAACCTGACCGTCCCTGGCTACACAAAGAGAAAGTGCCATGGTTGAAAGACCATTGTGTAAGGCCTGGACTGAGAAGACCACAGAAGTGTTGTGTGATTTCAGCAGGTGTTTCAAAGCTTGAGGAATGGAAAAAATGGAAAGGTCAGAGCTCAGCTGCCAAGCCTGAAGGATGACTGGATGACATCTCCCAGAGAATCCTGAGGGGACAGGCCATGGGCAGTTGGCTAAAATAAACATCTCCTCTTTCAGCATTTTGCCCTGAGCTGGCTTTACCCAGAATTTGTTTTCAATACTGTGACATTCTTATTCTTCAGTAACTAAATTCGCAGGGTAACAAATACAAGGGCTGTGTGGGCCTGTGCCCTAAGTGGTTTCTGCAGTGATTTTGGCGTTCTGCTTCCCTCTGCTGGTTAAAAATGGCACAGCAAGATTTCTAAAGAAAACAAACCCGTTATACCCCTGCAGGTTTTGCAAGTACTGGGGGTATGGTAAGTGTGTGAATATGGGGATAAGATTGCCAGAGGAATGTTTCTCATTCAGAGTGCTCCCTAGCATCCACTTCCATCACTCTGTGGTCTCTGAAATCTCTTATCTAAAAAGAGGACCAGTCACTTTGCACAGTATAGGAAAAGGTGAAAGAAACGTCCACTGATTTCCAAGCAGATTCTGAAACAGATTTAGGACCCACAGGAAGTCTTAATTTGACACAAAAATCACACAGTTTGGGTTTAGACTTATGCTTTGGGCTTTTGGCCTGGGTTTGGAAAAACCTATTTCTGCTGCTTTTTCCTCTCTTGAGTCAAACCCATTCTGTGACTTTGGCTGATTCCATTGGAATTCCCTTTTTTTTTTCAAAACTTGTCCAACATATTTCACAGGATAGATACTTCATGAGAGAAGGTTCTTTGTTTTCATTGCCTTTTTCGTAGCTCCCATCACAGTACCTGGCACCACATAGTTACTCACTAAACAGTTGCAAAATGACTGACCAACCACAGTAAATGAATGAATGATGACTTGAAGGTCATTTGATAAGGGATTTTTCAGACTGCCGGTAGTTCCCCTTTGGCAGTTCTTAAAATCAGCATAACAAATTGTGACCACAACCAGATGTTTTTTTAAAGAATAGAATGTAAATTATGTATTCCATGTTGTGAGAGTAAAAATAATTCAGTGAAAATATTTTCAATGTATATACACATTCATACTGTGTATATTTCATGGTCACAGTCAAAATGCTTGGAAA
>NW_007226758.1:0-1652 GCF_000164805.1 Carlito syrichta
AATTAATGAGGAGGCATTCTATTATCATTATCACTAAATAGTATATTTCTAAAATTCTGAAGACACAGCAAGTTTCAGTTATTTTTTAAATCTATACTAATTCCACAAATTCAATAATCCATGGAAGGATTATCTGTCATTGATGTGATTTAGAAAAGTTCCACTCTGTCTGCTTAATAGCCTTTTGAAATTGAGATCTAAGCTGATCACAAAATACTAAATCAAGGGAATGTTATCAACAGCAACAAAGATATTGGTCTCCATGTGTGCATGCAAAATATCCATTTTAATTTAACTGTAGTTTATATGATATTTGTTCATTTCAAGGGCAATTGAAACTTTTCTTCAAAAATTAACTTTCAGTACTTGCTTGGTGGGCTAGGAGGCGTTCTGAATGAATATATCACTAAAAGCAATGGAAGTTAACACATCCTCCTTGAAACTTTATTTGAATAATTGGGATGGAAGAATTCAAATTTTTACAATATAGGTGAGAGATATGCTTGCCATAATTTCTCAGACTCTTTAGATTATACCTGGAAACCCTACAGTGCCAGAAGTTTGCCAATTCAGTGCTGGAGCCTCGAGGGAAACATCATAGTACTTGCCTGCCTCAGGTTTGTCCAAATAAATTCCTCAAGAAATCTCTAAGGATGTAACAATCTAGAAAAATCATTTTCAAAATGGGCTCTTATCCTTAACTCAATTTTGCTTCTCCAAATAGACTTGTTCGTGCATTGCTGTCATTAGATTTAAAACTATTATTATCCTTAGTGATTTGATTTGGTAAAACTCTTGTGACTTTTCTCAAAATACACTTGATGAAATATCAAGATTAAGATTTGTTGGTTTTCTACCAAAACGAGTCCTATTTATATTCTAAGAAGCTAAACATAGGTTTTTAATGGATTTTAAATTTAAATTGAATTTAATTAAATTTAAAGGTCACTACCTCTCTCCATCAACTTTTCTATTTCTTTTACCTCAATTGGTCCATAAACCTCTGAAGTTAATTTCCAAAAACTATTTATTCACACCCAAGATAAAGCCCAGAAATAAAGCAAAGATTAGTGGGTCTTTTAAAACTATGGGTTGTAGACTGGGAAGTCAATTTATCATTTTATGTCTTACAAAATAAAAGAGAACAGAATAAAATGCAAGGCATCAGAGGAAATCACCTCTTGTAAAGATAAGTATTTTTGAAAACGTTTTAATCATGTGTATGTATCTGTATTTGGTCGTGTGTAAAATGTGTTTTTTAGAACAGATTCCAATCAGGAAATGGAATCCAATCATAGAAATGGAGAAGAAGCCAATGGAATGTAGAGGCAAGCAGGGCTGGCCCGAAAGGTGACTCTAGCACTCCCTGCATGATCACGTTACCTCTCGGAGGCCCGAGTTTTCATCTCAGTGGTGGTGAGAACTCCAGGTGGTGAAGTAGAAGAATATTGGTAGATTAGAAGCCCTTTGGACAGGAGATAGAACAAACTGGATTGTCATCCCATCTCATCTACAACTGCTTTTAGCTCAGACACACCTCATCTCAAATATGAACTGTACATTTACAGAGGGGAAGGAGATATGGCACAAAATTTAAAACACTGGTAAAAATAATTAAAAAAAAAAAAAAAAGACTGCCCGACACACACAAC
>NW_007226759.1:0-725 GCF_000164805.1 Carlito syrichta
TCCATGTCCGTGTTCTTCCTACTACCATTTCTGTATTGCCCTTGGATGATGGTAATAAACATCATAACATTAATGACTAACATTTATTGAGTAGCAAATGCTGTGCTAAGCAAATTGCCTGCATTATTTCATTTAATTCTCAATATAATCCTGTTATCTCTTCCCATTTGTGGGTGATAAATTTAAAAGGCTATGTTCAAGGTCATAGAACTATTAAATCCCTGTCTGCCTGATTCAAAAGTCTTCATACAAACTACTTACTCTTGTTTTGTTCTTTAAAGCAACTTTAAAAAAGTGGGCAAGAAAGGGGATTAAAAAGCACAGAGCAACGAAATTTCTGTTGATAATCACCTGATCAGTGTGAGAGAGACATGTGTTACTTAGTAAGAAATTAAGAAACTGGTGGGAAGGCCATAGTTTCCTTAATTTAGCTCTTAATTTAGCTCCCAACGTTAAAGCCCTGGTTGAAAGTGGGATCTTCATCATCGACTTTACTAATGGTTTAGTCTCCAAAGTTTGGAAGCCTATGGAAAGTGAAAATTAGAATGAACTTAAAAGCTTTTTGTTTCTCTCCAAAAGTACACTAAATTGCTACCCACATATATATTAGGCAATAATGTACTAACAGTGAGGGTAGGATTATTACGGGAGTAATGACAATTGTTGGCATGCACTCCACGCATACGTACCAGGCTCTGTAATGTAAACTTTAAAAACACACTGCC
>NW_007226760.1:0-665 GCF_000164805.1 Carlito syrichta
TTAATTCTCAATATAATCCTGTTATCTCTTCCCATTTGTGGGTGATAAATTTAAAAGGCTATGTTCAAGGTCATAGAACTATTAAATCCCTGTCTGCCTGATTCAAAAGTCTTCATACAAACTACTTACTCTTGTTTTGTTCTTTAAAGCAACTTTAAAAAAGTGGGCAAGAAAGGGGATTAAAAAGCACAGAGCAACGAAATTTCTGTTGATAATCACCTGATCAGTGTGAGAGAGACATGTGTTACTTAGTAAGAAATTAAGAAACTGGTGGGAAGGCCATATTTTCCTTAATTTAGCTCTTAATTTAGCTCCCAACGTTAAAGCCCTGGTTGAAAGTGGGATCTTCATCATCGACTTTACTAATGGTTTAGTCTCCAAAGTTTGGAAGCCTATGGAAAGTGAAAATTAGAATGAACTTAAAAGCTTTTTGTTTCTCTCCAAAAGTACACTAAATTGCTACCCACATATATATTAGGCAATAATGTACTAACAGTGAGGGTAGGATTATTACGGGAGTAATGACAATTGTTGGCATGCACTCCACGCATACGTACCAGGCTCTGTAATGTAAACTTTAAAAACACACTGCCATTTGATCCTCACAACGGTCCTCTAAGATACATCATCATTCCCATTTCACAGATAAGGGTGTAGAAACTTAG
>NW_007226761.1:0-713 GCF_000164805.1 Carlito syrichta
AACTTTCTTCTGTATTAGTCATAGTAACACTAAATGCTGAAACAGATACACTCCAATATGTCAGTGTGCTGTGATTTCTTGGTTGTCATGGTTTCTTCTAATTTACTTTCAAGGTCTTTTTCTTGAGACTAGCCATATGATAAGATAGCCACTCTGTAGGAGAGCCCTAGCCTAGGGCTAGGGAAGTTGGGTTTGGTTATGTGTATCAGGTGAGCCACAATGAGGAGAGGAAACCAGAATGTGTGAAACAGAAGAAATTTATTACTCACAGTTCTCAGAGATGTTAGCAGGTGCCAGCAGGAAGTCCAAAGGTGACAGGAAGCTCAACCAGTGAGTAGGTAGAGGCAGGAGAGCAAAAGAGAAAGACAAAGAGGACCTGTGGGACTCTGCCTTTATTAAAATCCAGGACATTATCCCTTAGGCTTTCTTGTAGGAGTTTGGATTGGCTAGTATTAAAAAAACATGCATGAAGTGGGGAACTTATTTATATGACTGTGATGTTGACCAATAGGTTTTATCATGGTCAGCAATTGAGGGGTGAGTTGAGTTTTGGGTCAGTGAGATGAGGAAAAAGCTGACTGTAAACACACAGAGAGAGGAAGTTTTAACTACGCTACAGGTGATGGGGTATGACTGGGTTTCAAACAACTTATGTCAGCCTAAAAAATGGGTGCTCAGTCAGCAACTACATCACACAAATTTATGACACAGTG
>NW_007226762.1:0-714 GCF_000164805.1 Carlito syrichta
CCTACCCAGCCAAGCTAAGCTTCATCAGTGAGGGAGAATTAAAATCTTTCCCAGATATTCAATCCCTAAGAACTTACACTGCCACCAGACCACACCTACAAGAAACACTTAAAAAAGTATTAAACATAGAAGAAAAGGAAAAAAGAATAACAACGTTCTTCACAAGAGTTCAGGAAGAGATTAAAAACACACATGAACCAAGCCAAAAACCAAAAGAAAGAGAACAAAGAGGAAAACAACAACTCTATAAGAACCTCAAGATAGGGATCAACTCTCACATTTCAATAATTAGCCTGAATGGGAATGGACTAAATGCACTACTGAATAGATATAGAATGGCAAAATGGATAAAATTTCACCAGGCAACAATACATTGCCTAGAAGAGACTCATCTCACTAGAAAGGATGCTCACAGACTCAAAGTAAGAGGATGAGAAGCAAAATTACAGGCAAATGGAACACAAAAAGAAAGGAGGAGTTGTGATCTTAATCTCAGACAAAATACCCTTTAAGCTATCAAAAATTTAAAAAGACACAGAGGGTCACTACATAATCATAAAAGGTTCAATCCATCAACAAGAAATGTTCATCCTAAACATGTATGCACCCAAAATAAGAGCGCCAACTTTCATAAAGCAGTTTCAAGGTAAACACAAAAAAGATATTGACTCTAACACTATCATAGCTAGGGACTTTAATACCCCACTCACAACC
>NW_007226763.1:0-757 GCF_000164805.1 Carlito syrichta
AAAAAAGCATAATGCACAATTTATGTCCATAACGATTTCAATATTTATATATACCTTTATACACATTCACACAAACACAGCAACAAGATATACGAGACACCCCAGATAATGCAGGAAATAGGGCTCTTCATTTTATCCAACTTTACATAAGAGCTCAGACTGAGAAGAATAGATTTTTGGTCTCCTTTCCTAAACAAGAAGGCACAAAAAAACAAATAAAATGATGGCTAGAAACAAAATAAAAGGTTAAAAGACCACATATTCACAAAGAGACACTGGAAAGGCCTGTTATTCAGATTCTCTCCTCTGTTCTTGGAAGAAGATAGAATTACTCCCCATGAAGCCAAATCTGGGGGCTCCAAAGAGCAACCTGAAACTCTTACCATGTGTCATTAGGAGCTTGGGGGGACAATGTGGTGCCTCATTCACACTAGAAAGAGAAAAAGTAGCCTGTTGCCATGGAGCAGGGAGATGGCACATCATTAGAAATGGTCTGAAATTTTTCTGAGTTTTTTGGAACAAGAATGTATGAATATTTGGGATAAGCCATGAGTGAGCCCCACAGAGAGCAGCTGGACTTGCATCATTTGAAAACAAAGGAAAAAAAAGCAAACTCTGCTCAAAAGGACCAGTCAGATGGGCAAAGTACTATCAACAGAAAGATTCTGTATGGAAGAGAGTGTGGGAAGAATTCCAAGGATGATGGTGGAATGGTTGGTGGGTAACTTGAAGAGGAGAACACATGCGAGAAAAAGCC
>NW_007226764.1:0-795 GCF_000164805.1 Carlito syrichta
AGATAGAATTACTCCCCATGAAGCCAAATCTGGGGGCTCCAAAGAGCAACCTGAAACTCTTACCATGTGTCATTAGGAGCTTGGGGGGACAATGTGGTGCCTCATTCACACTAGAAAGAGAAAAAGTAGCCTGTTGCCATGGAGCAGGGAGATGGCACATCATTAGAAATGGTCTGAAATTTTTCTGAGTTTTTTGGAACAAGAATGTATGAATATTTGGGATAAGCCATGAGTGAGCCCCACAGAGAGCAGCTGGACTTGCATCATTTGAAAACAAAGGAAAAAAAAGCAAACTCTGCTCAAAAGGACCAGTCAGATGGGCAAAGTACTATCAACAGAAAGATTCTGTATGGAAGAGAGTGTGGGAAGAATTCCAAGGATGATGGTGGAATGGTTGGTGGGTAACTTGAAGAGGAGAACACATGCGAGAAAAAGCCAGACCCTGAGCCTCTTATGACCAGGAGAGCACCCATAACCCAAGCAGTTGGACCAGCTCACAACACTCTTGGTTTTCCTCTCTTCCAGCCTCACTCCAGCTCTGAAAGAGCATGAGGTGGCCTCGAGAAAGGAAGAGGGAGTAAAAGGGCAACGTGAAAAAGAGTATGGAAGGATACCTGGCTTACTCACTGCGGCCACTCCCATCTGAGGCAGATGAGAGACTGAAACTGGTAACTGCTGGAACCTGATGTCCTACCTAACGACCTAACAGGCCGGTCAATGTTACCAGGCCAACAAACATATAAAACACACTCATCATCACTAATCATCAGAGAAACACAAAGTAAAACCACAATG
>NW_007226765.1:0-679 GCF_000164805.1 Carlito syrichta
AACTCTGCTCAAAAGGACCAGTCAGATGGGCAAAGTACTATCAACAGAAAGATTCTGTATGGAAAGAGAGTGTGGGAAGAATTCCAAGGATGATGGTGGAACGGTTGGTGGGTAACTTGAAGAGGAGAACACATGCGAGAAAAAGCCAGACCCTGAGCCTCTTATGACCAGGAGAGCACCCATAACCCAAGCAGTTGGACCAGCTCACAACACTCTTGGTTTTCCTCTCTTCCAGCCTCACTCCAGCTCTGAAAGAGCATGAGGTGGCCTCGAGAAAGGAAGAGGGAGTAAAAGGGCAACGTGAAAAAGAGTATGGAAGGATACCTGGCTTACTCACTGCGGCCACTCCCATCTGAGGCAGATGAGAGACTGAAACTGGTAACTGCTGGAACCTGATGTCCTACCTAACGACCTAACAGGCCGGTCAATGTTACCAGGCCAACAAACATATAAAACACACTCAACATCACTAATCATCAGAGAAACACAAAGTAAAACCACAATGAGATATTATACCAGTCAGAATGGCTATTATTAAAAAGTCAAAGAACAACAGAAGCTGGTGAGGCTGCAGAAAAAAAGGAACACTCATACACTAATGGTGGGATTAAACTAGTTAAATTCTATGGAAAACGGTATGAGACTTTTCTATTCTTTTAATTTTTTATTTTAAAGATGG
>NW_007226766.1:0-742 GCF_000164805.1 Carlito syrichta
TCAAAGAACAACAGAAGCTGGTGAGGCTGCAGAAAAAAAGGAACACTCATACACTAATGGTGGGATTAAACTAGTTAAATTCTATGGAAAACGGTATGAGACTTTTCTATTCTTTTAATTTTTTATTTTAAAGATGTGGGGTACAATTCAGGGTTAGGTATATAAATGCTCATCATGCAGGAACACTTGTTGATGATGTTGCCCCCCCATCCCCTGAGAGTTTCTCACTACTGCCACTCTTTCTTATTGTATTATGATAATTGTTCAAGGTCCGCTTATGAGTAAGAACATATGGTACTCAGTTCTTTCTTTCTGTGATAAATCACACAGTTATTATAGAATCTAAGTCCATCCAAGTTGTTGAGAAGTTCATAATTTAGTCTTTCTTTATGGCTGTGTAATAATTCATCATGTATATGGATCACATTTTTTTATCTAATCCTCTTTCAATGGGCAGCATGAGTGGCTCCATGTTTTTCCTATTGTGAATAATGCATCATTAAACATGCGTGTGCAGGTATCTTTTTCATAGAGTGATTTGGGTTCCTCCAGGTATATTCCCAATAGAGGGATTGTGGGGTCATATGGAAGGTCGATTTTTAGATTTTTTAGGAATCACCAAACTGTTTTCCACAGTTGTACTAGTTTACATTCTCATCAACAGTGTAGAAGTGTTTCCTTTTCCCCACATCCTCTCCAGTGTTTGTTACTTTTTGAGTTATTGAAGATGGCAGTCCTGCCT
>NW_007226767.1:0-838 GCF_000164805.1 Carlito syrichta
ATTAACAAAAGACAAAGAGTTAGTTATATTTAATGTTATATACCTTGTTCGAACAACAAGTTAAATAATAGGCAGCACAGAATTGGTGATGAAACAAACAGTGGAACAGGATAGCATGAGTGAGAACGAAAAACACAGAAATGAACCCAAGAACGCTTCAGATATTAGAATTATCAGATTAAAAAAACAAAAATAACTAGTTGCCATTTTCAAATAAAATCCAAGCTTGAAATGTTGTTAGGGACTAAAAAATACCAATCAGTGACATGTTCGAACAACAAGTTAAATAATAGGCAGCACAGAATTGGTGATGAAACAAACAGTGGAACAGGATAGCATGAGTGAGAACGAAAAACACAGAAATGAACCCAAGAACGCTTCAGATATTAGAATTATCAGATTAAAAAAACAAAAATAACTAGTTGCCATTTTCAAATAAAATCCAAGCTTGAAATGTTGTTAGGGACTAAAAAATACCAATCAGTGACATAGTATATTTAAATAAAAATAAAATAGAAGTTTTAGAACTGAAAAATATAACTTGGATTAAGAGAATGTGTTGGTAAAAGACTAAATACAGCTGGGAAATAACCAATAAACTGGAAAATAAGTACAAGAAATTATTCAGCATTTAACAGAGGGAGACAAAATGAAAAGTACAAAAGAGAGAATAAATGATAAAATGAAATAAAGTCTATCTAATATTATTTCACTGGAGTCCAAAAGGAGAGAAATGAGAGAATGGGGAGGCAATATTTGACGTGAAATAGTGGAGAATGTATGCTTTTCCTACAGTCTTATTTTCTTGTGGATGGCAACTTCATCCTTTCAGTTCCTC
>NW_007226768.1:0-1545 GCF_000164805.1 Carlito syrichta
GCAGATATTTTCTCCTGTTTCATAGACCATCTGTTTGTTAATTGTTTCCTTTGCTGTGAAGAAGTTTTTTAGTTTGAAGTTATCCTGTTTTTGCTGTTTTTCTTTTGGGATCATATTCAAACAATTCTTGCTCAGATCAGTGTTTTGGAGCTTTTCTTCTATGTTTTTTTCTA
The DNA here is from genome assembly GCF_000164805.1 of Carlito syrichta. Lineage (NCBI taxonomy): Eukaryota > Metazoa > Chordata > Mammalia > Primates > Tarsiidae > Carlito > Carlito syrichta. The sequence continues at coordinate 174 of NW_007226768.1, forward strand.
GATGTTTTACTGCATTTTGAGTTGATTTTTGTATGTGGTGTGACATGGAGGTCTAATTTCATTTTTCTGTGTGGGCATTCAGTTGTCCCAACACCATTTATTAAAGAGACTATCCTTTTCCAATTGTGTGTTCTTGGTACCATTGTTCCAAATAAATTGATCATAAAGATATGGATTTATTCCTGGCATTTCTGTTCTGTTCCATTGCTCTATGTGTCTATTTCTATGCCAGTACCATGCTGTTTTGATTATTATAGCTTTGCAGTATATTTTGAAGTCAGGTAGTGTGATGTCTCCAGCTTTGAACTTTTTTTTTTTACTCAAGATTTCTTTGGTTATTAAGGGCTCATTGTTCTTAGTCTACTTTAACACGTGTCTAGAATCCAATCACTTATCACCAGTTCCAGTGCTTACACTATGACCTCTAGCTTGGGTCATCAGTCTTAACAGATCTTCCCGATGCCAGATATTTTGCATGTTGTACTCACAAGCATAGCGTAAAAATGTCTTTATGGTTGACATCTTCTGTTTTTATTATTTCTTTTTATTGTGTTCATGTTCTACTTTGTAGATTTCTGTGAAGTTGGTTCAACTCTTTTTTAGACACTGCTTCTACCTTGACTGTGTTAGCAGTCTTTAGGCTCTGCTGCCATGACACCAATCACTTTCACTTTACGACTATGACATGTTAACCAGCAGAAGGGCAACATGGCTTTGATCTGAAATTTGAATCCTTCTCTGCCAGTTACTAGCAATGTAACTCTGGGGTAATCTTCTCTTCTCCAAAAATGAGAATGGTGATAGTAGAATCTATTTCATAGGATAATTGGTGGATTAAATAAGATTTAGTGAGCAAAAGAAATTAGTAGGCTTCCTGTAGATAAAAAATGCTCAGTAAATGCTAGCTATCATCATTATTATTAATTATTCCCTACTCAGTCTTCAATATGTCTTGTTGCCTACAGAATTAAGTACAGCCTATATGCTACTAAAACTTCCTTTTACTCATCCAAACTTATCTCCAGCTTCTTCCTACCATAACAGCTTCAACTATATTCTTCCTCCCCTCGTGTTTTGTATGTTATGTTTTATCCCAGCTTTCTTGCTTAAAAAACTGAAGCCTTTTACAACCATCGTTCCCCCAGGCCACAGTCTGGTTGCTCTCCCCATCCCTGATTTTCATCGTGCTTTGTTTGTCTATCAACTTTCAAGTCATATTGCATTATGATTTGTTTGCACGTCTGATGCCACACTTGATAGTAGACTTCTCAAGGCGGGGGGAGGAGATTGTTTTTAAAAATTTTTTTGCATGGACTTTATTTTTAGAACAGTTTTAGGTTCACAGAAAAATTACAGGGTTCACACATATCCC
>NW_007226769.1:0-2048 GCF_000164805.1 Carlito syrichta
TGAATTGATGCAATGAAGTGATAAAACCAAAAATCCTTGCCTTGTTCCCTATCTTTGGGGAAAGCAGCCAGTGTTTCAACAGCAACCACAGTATACAAGCTATTGGTTTATTGTATGCTCCATTTGTCCTGTTGCTATGGTAAATTATATTGTCTTATTTTTCATGTTAATATAAATAACACTTGATGTTTTATACTTTTTGTACAGTGCTGGGTGCAAGGTAGACTTTGGATAAAGCATTAGTGATTGATAGATGGATTAGATCTAAGGAAATAAAGGATGACTAATGATATGAGCCTCATTGACTGGGATTTTGGAATAATATTAATAAAGAGAAGAAAGACTTTAACAGAAGTTCATTTTGATGAGGGATTAGGTGACATAATAAATTTATTTTTTTGGCTGGGTGCAGTGGCTCATGCCTGTCATCTCTGCTTCTGGGAGGCCGAGGTGGGAGGATTGCTTGAGACCAAGCATTTGAGACCAGCCTGGGCAAAAAAAAAATTTTTTTAATTGGCATTATAAACTTATTGGATGTGAGGCATGATACACAAATTGAAAACATTGGAATGGTGTTCTGGAGATAGGCTTAAGATGGAGATTTTATTCTCACTTATAAAATCTTGTGGTACCAAAGAAAGAATGCTAAGAAATGTTTACACTACAATACTATAATTAATGTTTGTTGAACACCTAATATAATTTAATGTTCATGATTCTTTCTGGAATGGGTATTATCTTCATTTTATAGATGAAGAAATTGGATACTGGGGAATTTAGTAATCTCTTCACATGTTCTTTAGCAAAGGAGGGAAGGATCATTGAGAGATACAAAAGAAGGAAGACAAATGTTATTGTGGACATAAAGAAAAAAAAGAAAGTTAAATAAGAGAGTGGTTAACACTGTCGAAACTTACAGGGGAGTAGTTTTGGTCTCTCCTGAAGAAAGTCCAAAGTATTACTGTATTTGGCAACTGTGAGGGCAAAGACCTTCAAGAATGCAACTTCTTCGAGTGGAGACTGTAGAAGCTTAAGATGCCAAGAGTTGGAGAGTGGGAAAAGACCAGTGCACTGGTTGTGGATGGATATTTTGAATAGTTTGATGGTAAAAGAAAAGGCAGTGTGACAGCACATTAAAGGATGAGCAGAGTGAAGAAACAGTTTGTATGTTACTGCAGGAAACAGGAAGTTAAACCTGGGTACAGAGAATGGGAGAGAGGAGCCTGAAGTTGACTGGAGAGATGAGAGTGATGGGACTGGAATACTAAATATTGTAATAAGAGGAGTGTAGAAATCTAATGAGCTCCAAAGTTCAAACAAACTGATCAAACAGTTGTCAAAGCACTCAATTTTTGGTCTGTGCCCTTGGTGTTGGTTTTAGCTAGATGGATTTTCCCTCTCCTTTCCCTTGTTTCATGATGCAATTCAAGTCTAATATAATTGCAGAGGGCTTTTGAGAAATACCCAGGGTGGAGGCAGAAAAGGAAGCTGTTTTAGTACCATACTGCAGATAAATCATCTGAACAGGTGCTTAGTATTGAACAGAGACTTTTAGTGGAACCTAAGAGGACATCAAGCTGAAGATTTTGAAATTCTGTGCTATGGTCTGAATAAGTTTGTGTTCCCCCAAATTCATATTTTGATACCTAATTCCCAATGTGGTAGTATTAGGAAGTGCATCCTTTAGGAGATGAGATAATTAGGTCATGAAGGCAGAGCTCTCATGAATGAGATTAGTTTGGTTATAAGAGACCCATGTGAGTTCCCTCATTCTTCTAACCTTGACACAATAAGAAGTCAGTAGTCTGCACCTTGAATGAGGGCCATCACCAGGGGACCAGGTCATTCTGGCTCCCTGATCTTGGACTTCCAAACCTTCAGAACTATGAGAAATATTGTTGTGTATAAGCTACCCAGTTTAGGATGTTTTTCTTGTTTTTGTTTTTTGAGTAGGGTCTCAGTCTGTTGCCCAGGCTGGAATGCAGTGGCATAGTCACAGCTCATTAAATCCTCAACCTCCTGGGCTCAGGTGATTCTTCAGCTTCAGT
>NW_007226770.1:0-2047 GCF_000164805.1 Carlito syrichta
ATACTCAGCTTCCAATTCTAGAACTGCATTTATAAGCTGTAGGCAAGTCAGTTACCTTCTGAAACTCAGCTGGTGCGTCTTGAGAATGGAAATGGTGAAATCTACTTCATAGGATTGAGATATGTAGGAAACCCTAAATATTGTGTTGGGTGGTAAAATTTCAGTACTAAAGATAGACTCTTTCTCTTTTCACATGCAAGAAAACTAGGATGTGGAGAATGTCAGGATATTGCCACAAGTCACCCAGTAAAGTTGGAGACAGAGCTGGGAACTGAATCCTGAGCTATGTCCATCTCACTATCCATTCTGCACCCCTGGTTCTTAATACAGCCCAGCTGGGGATGCTGAAGCTCATCTGCCTTTATTCATCTTGGGCAGAGCCCATACTACATGTGAGGCATCGGAAACCTTGAGTAAGACCATTGAATCTACTCAAGCTGCATCATGGAGCATCAGCAGGCTGGAAGCTGACCTTCACTATGTTCCTATCAGTTCAGTTGTTAAGGGCTGTCCTACCCAGTGTTGGAAATCATAGATCTTGCTTCTGCAAAGGAAGGCTTTTCCAGGCCTCTTGTGAACACAGCTCATGGTTTCCTATTCACTGAATGTAGTAAAATGTTAAAGAATTTTAAATTTATAAAAACTTAGTCATTCGGTATTTATCGAGAGTGTAACGGTTACCGGCACTGTTCTAGGTTCTGGTTATGACAAAAGAGCTGTCCCCAGTGAGCAGATTCTGGCGGAAGATTCTGTGTTAGTCTAATTACTAAAAGAGTAGGCAAGAGGATTTGTCAGAATTTTTAATCTTTAAGCCTGAAAGACTGTCCCCATTCAAGCATGATACATTGTTACATGCCCAGATATTATTTTTTTCAGGCATACATTGCGTAGCAATGGGAATATGTTCTGAGAAATGTGTCATTAGGTGATTTCATGGTGTAGGAACATCCTAGAGTGACTTAAACAAACCTAGAAGGCATAGCCTACTGCACACCTAGGCTGTGTGGTCTAGCCTATGACTGCTGTGATACACACCTCTACAGCATGTGATCATACGGAATGCTATAGGCAGCTATAACATCATGGGATTTAAGTATCTAATCATAGAAAAAGTGCAGTAAAGACACACTTATAATCAAATGGGACCACAGTAGTTTATGTGGCCCCTTATTAACTGAAATATCATTATGTGATGCATGACTGTATGTTATCTCATTGAAGGAAACACCATTCTTTTAATATTGTTTGCTCAGAGAGTTCTTCAGACTCCCCTGAGGTTATACGCTCAGTAAGGGTAGAACTCTCAGGTGATTTCTTAAGGATTGGTGTTGTGCCCTTTTCACAGATTTGCCTAATCCTCCCAAACCAATATTTTCTAGTAATTGTATACATCTTTAGGGACAAATCTAATTTACTCTTAAGTCTTTGTGATTCCAGGTACTATATTTGCCCTTTTCTTCCCATTATACACACGAATTTATTGAATTTGTTTGTGTGATTGATAAACAAATATCATGCTATAGGATGATGCTTTTTTACGTAGGAAGGAGGTCTTTTCTAATACATGTTGGTTGACCAAGAATAAATGTTAAAATATACCTGAAAGATTTAGCTAGACTTTTTTAAACTGTGAGAATAAGAATGAGCTTAAACCTGGATAGTATTTCTATTTGCATATGTATTTGCGCCTGGGTGTCGTTCCCTTTGGGCCAATCAGAAATGGCCTGCAAGCCCTTATCAATTTAGGAACACAAGGAGGTCCCTTTAGGACTATCCACTCTGATGCGAACTCAGTCAGTCAGCTGCATTTGGTGTCTTTCCCTGATTCACCTGGTATCATTCATTCGCCTAGTCTAAACTCTGAAGAATAGAGCCCGGTCCTGTCCCTTCCTAGTCTTAAACAAGTAACTCCAGCTGCCTTGAACCTGCATCCTCACCTGTGAAGTGGAGATGTTATTACCTGGGGAGATGCTTCACCAGATCATTGTGAGGTTCAAACGAGCTTCATGAAACCACTTTATAAACAGTGTGTGTTTGTTATTCTGCT
>NW_007226771.1:0-757 GCF_000164805.1 Carlito syrichta
CTGCCTTTATTCATCTTGGGCAGAGCCCATACTACATGTGAGGCATCGGAAACCTTGAGTAAGACCATTGAATCTACTCAAGCTGCATCATGGAGCATCAGCAGGCTGGAAGCTGACCTTCACTATGTTCCTATCAGTTCAGTTGTTAAGGGCTGTCCTACCCAGTGTTGGAAATCATAGATCTTGCTTCTGCAAAGGAAGGCTTTTCCAGGCCTCTTGTGAACACAGCTCATGGTTTCCTATTCACTGAATGTAGTAAAATGTTAAAGAATTTTAAATTTATAAAAACTTAGTCATTCGGTATTTATCGAGAGTGTAACGGTTACCGGCACTGTTCTAGGTTCTGGTTATGACAAAAGAGCTGTCCCCAGTGAGCAGATTCTGGCGGAAGATTCTGTGTTAGTCTAATTACTAAAAGAGTAGGCAAGAGGATTTGTCAGAATTTTTAATCTTTAAGCCTGAAAGACTGTCCCCATTCAAGCATGATACATTGTTACATGCCCAGATATTATTTTTTTCAGGCATACATTGCGTAGCAATGGGAATATGTTCTGAGAAATGTGTCATTAGGTGATTTCATGGTGTAGGAACATCCTAGAGTGACTTAAACAAACCTAGAAGGCATAGCCTACTGCACACCTAGGCTGTGTGGTCTAGCCTATGACTGCTGTGATACACACCTCTACAGCATGTGATCATACGGAATGCTATTACGCAGCTATAACATCATGGGATTTAAGTATCTAATCATAGAAAA
>NW_007226772.1:0-2047 GCF_000164805.1 Carlito syrichta
AGCTAAAAAGATAGGTGTCATCTTTTCTACTTAACCAACATTCATCTTTTTTTTTCTATTCTGAGTGAGCAGTGACTCTTCAGAGGACTGATTGCCCTTAAAAATGTCCTCTTTGGACATTTTAGTGGAGTAGGAAATGCAGCAACTCTTTAGTGAGGGAGGAGCAGAATTTTGAGATTTTAGTGTCAAATCATTTTTTCAGAAGCATGACCTCTGTACTTCTGAATCTCCCTCCTTGTTCTCCATGGAGTCATACCAATGGGGAAGCCCACAAAAGGCAAGGAGTATTAGATATAGGCTAACACTAGCCTTGAGAGGAGTGTAACAGGTGCTATGTTCTTCAGCTATGCACGTGGCTTTGTAACAAAAGACTCAGTGGGATCTTCATAAAAGTAGAGAGAGAATATAGCAGAAGGGAGGAAGAAATAGACAGAAAAATAGACTTCAGAAAGTTGATTATTGATATCACCACATCAGCTTAGTAAGCATGAAGGATTTAGAAAACTCTTTGAAACAACAAACACATCATTAGTCATAGCATTTAGTTCCAAGTTCAGGAATTGTATATTGTATATTCTGTGATTATAGTAGGTAAGGTTCAATTGATAAGTCATGGACTGACCAGATAATTAGTTAGTTAAGAAAGTTCCTAAAAATTAGTCAGCCAGCATGGATTTTCTGTTTCTGAACATTGAGGAACCTCGTGTGCCTTGGGAAAACCTTCTGGTAAGGCCAAAAGCCAGCCCAAATGCCTGCATTTACACCAAGTGCATGGCTGCGGAGGCTTGGGGTCAGGCTAGACCTCTGCACTGCCACTCACCCATCTGCCTGACTCAGTTTTCTGCAGCATGCCCTCTGTCACGCATGTCTCTCATTGTCCTCCCTGTTTTTCTCCTCCTCTCTAGACCTCTCGGGCCTCCCGCTGGGCTGACCCTGACCACTTTGCCCAGCGACAGAGCTGCATGAACACGTTTGCCAGCTGGTTTGGCTACATGCCGCTGATCCACTCCCAGATGAGGCTCGACCCCGTCCTCTTCAAAGACCAGGTCTCTATTCTGAGGAAGAAATACCGAGACATTGAGCGACTCTGAGGACTCGGCCGCCTGGGGGAGGGAAGCGAGAAGGGATGGGGCCATGCTGCTCTCTCTTCAAGTGCAGATCCGCCCATCAGCAGAGCCAGACTGTGCCAAGTATCCAAAAAAACTCCAATGAACAGAGTGACAAAAAAGGCCAATGAGAACTCGACTCCTGGCTCCTGGGACCGCACCGGTCTGCTCCAGACTCACCTCACTGGCTTCTGTGTCCCAAGACTAGGTTGTGTACAGTTTAATTATGGAGCATTAAATAATTATTTTTGAAATGATTGCTATGCAGGTTTAAACTTTTTTAATGATCAAAACTATTAAAAACCAGAGTTCTTTCTTTAATCAAAATTGTGTTGGTTGTGAATATTTCAGAGCTGCTACTCCTCTGCCCACAGACTTCATTATTATTGGTTGTGCAGGGTCTCCTGCAGTTACAAACGCTTCATGGAAAACACGAGAGGCCACTCTACCCGGTGTCCAGAATAACTGAGCAAAGGTTAGGACAAGTGCATTACTCAACTTTGCCAGTGCAAATTGTTTTCCACTTTGCATTTTCAAATCCACTCCGACTTTTATCTCCAAAATGTCGCTGCATGAAAGAAAGTCTTATCACCATCAGGTAGGCAGTTCTAACTGAAAACTTAATGTTTGAGATAGATATGTATGGTCATCGTTTTCATTGGGGGGGTGGGGGGATCCAGTACCAAGGAAACACTAGTATAATTAAGAAATGTTCAGTTTGCACAAAGAACCATCCAGATAACCCTCCAGCACATTAGTGAGAGGGATATGTAGACCCAGTGATCCAATGCTTGTCCAGGGTGTGGGCCAGATTATGGGTCAGCCGTTGACATGAGTTCGCTTAGCGCTGGGGGGAAGTTTTGGTCTAGAAACCAAGGACGGATGAGTGTATGGGGGAGAACAGATTATTTACAAGATGAGCTCTTTAATATTTGTGAAAC
>NW_007226773.1:0-727 GCF_000164805.1 Carlito syrichta
GAATTTTGAGATTTTAGTGTCAAAATCATTTTTTCAGAAGCATGACCTCTGTACTTCTGAATCTCCCTCCTTGTTCTCCATGGAGTCATACCAATGGGGAAGCCCACAAAAGGCAAGGAGTATTAGATATAGGCTAACACTAGCCTTGAGAGGAGTGTAACAGGTGCTATGTTCTTCAGCTATGCACGTGGCTTTGTAACAAAAGACTCAGTGGGATCTTCATAAAAGTAGAGAGAGAATATAGCAGAAGGGAGGAAGAAATAGACAGAAAAATAGACTTCAGAAAGTTGATTATTGATATCACCACATCAGCTTAGTAAGCATGAAGGATTTAGAAAACTCTTTGAAACAACAAACACATCATTAGTCATAGCATTTAGTTCCAAGTTCAGGAATTATATATTGTATATTCTGTGATTATAGTAGGTAAGGTTCAATTGATAAGTCATGGACTGACCAGATAATTAGTTAGTTAAGAAAGTTCCTAAAAATTAGTCAGCCAGCATGGATTTTCTGTTTCTGAACATTGAGGAACCTCGTGTGCCTTGGGAAAACCTTCTGGTAAGGCCAAAAGCCAGCCCAAATGCCTGCATTTACACCAAGTGCATGGCTGCGGAGGCTTGGGGGTCAGGCTAGACCTCTGCACTGCCACTCACCCATCTGCCTGACTCAGTTTTCTGCAGCATGCCCTCTGTCACGCATGTCTCTCATTGTCCTCCCTGTTTTT
>NW_007226774.1:0-774 GCF_000164805.1 Carlito syrichta
TAGATATAGGCTAACACTAGCCTTGAGAGGAGTGTAACAGGTGCTATGTCTCAGCTATGCACGTGGCTTTGTAACAAAAGACTCAGTGGGATCTTCATAAAAGTAGAGAGAGAATATAGCAGAAGGGAGGAAGAAATAGACAGAAAAATAGACTTCAGAAAGTTGATTATTGATATCACCACATCAGCTTAGTAAGCATGAAGGATTTAGAAAACTCTTTGAAACAACAAACACATCATTAGTCATAGCATTTAGTTCCAAGTTCAGGAATTATATATTGTATATTCTGTGATTATAGTAGGTAAGGTTCAATTGATAAGTCATGGACTGACCAGATAATTAGTTAGTTAAGAAAGTTCCTAAAAATTAGTCAGCCAGCATGGATTTTCTGTTTCTGAACATTGAGGAACCTCGTGTGCCTTGGGAAAACCTTCTGGTAAGGCCAAAAGCCAGCCCAAATGCCTGCATTTACACCAAGTGCATGGCTGCGGAGGCTTGGGGTCAGGCTAGACCTCTGCACTGCCACTCACCCATCTGCCTGACTCAGTTTTCTGCAGCATGCCCTCTGTCACGCATGTCTCTCATTGTCCTCCCTGTTTTTCTCCTCCTCTCTAGACCTCTCGGGCCTCCCGCTGGGCTGACCCTGACCACTTTGCCCAGCGACAGAGCTGCATGAACACGTTTGCCAGCTGGTTTGGCTACATGCCGCTGATCCACTCCCAGATGAGGCTCGACCCCGTCCTCTTCAAAGACCAGGTCTCTATTCTGAGGAAG
>NW_007226775.1:0-530 GCF_000164805.1 Carlito syrichta
AGAACTTCAAGTACTGGCCTAGACCAGTGGCTACCCTGAGTCCAGCAGGCTGTGGCTCATCCATTTTTGTAGACATCTGGGAGAGAGGCGGGATTTGCAGTGACAGCGCTGGGTGGGTGTAAACAGGAGCAGAAGTGTTTGCAGACACCCAGAGGGTACCTCCCAGGTCCCTAGCCACAGGGCAGGACCCAGAGCTCGTGTCCTGATGCTGTGGTGAGCATGGGTAATCAGATTCAGCTAGTGGGGGCTTTCTCTGCAGCCTCAGGATTCAGGACAGCTCCCAAAATGCCTCTCTCATGCAGTTGGACCCATCCTTAGTCCACTCTCAAACCTGTGACATTTGTTGAAAAATATTTTTTAGGTCCATGGGACATGCACTTGTGTCTTTCTATAAAATGCCCGGGCTGATAGGTTTTCTGCCTTTGAAGCTTCAGTTCTCAGCGAGTGAAAGGGTTAGCAATTAATCTTCACCCATTTGGCCTTTGCAAATTTGTATTTTTTTTTTTTCGGGATTGGTAAATTATCCGTGT
>NW_007226776.1:0-542 GCF_000164805.1 Carlito syrichta
TGTCCTGATGCTGTGGTGAGCATGGGTAATCAGATTCAGCTAGTGGGGGCTTTCTCTGCAGCCTCAGGATTCAGGACAGCTCCCAAAATGCCTCTCTCATGCAGTTGGACCCATCCTTAGTCCACTCTCAAACCTGTGACATTTGTTGAAAAATATTTTTTAGGTCCATGGGACATGCACTTGTGTCTTTCTATAAAATGCCCGGGCTGATAGGTTTTCTGCCTTTGAAGCTTCAGTTCTCAGCGAGTGAAAGGGTTAGCAATTAATCTTCACCCATTTGGCCTTTGCAAATTTGTATTTTTTTTTTTTCGGGATTGGTAAATTATCCGTGTCTTTCTCTTTTACAAAAAGTAAATGCAGTGTTTCATTCAATGACCTGCAAGCCAACTTGGAACTTACATTGTCATCTTGGTCTGCAGTGCAGTATCCCCCAACTGTACCAGTCAGTCACATGAATGGATGTGAGGGCCTGCTTTGCCAGACCGACCTGTCACCAATCTCACAGGGCACACACCCTCCACAAACATTGTATGTCACAGGAA
>NW_007226777.1:0-790 GCF_000164805.1 Carlito syrichta
ATGAATGCAGAGGAATTGGACAGAGGAAGAACTAGTGCAATGCAGTTGCAAGAAGAGTTTAGCTGGTCCCACAGGCAGCTCTGAGTTGTGTTAAATAGAGGGAAGGGGTCTAGGTCTTTTTATCCCACCATTAAGGCCAGTCATTGGATGTGAGCTGCCTCCAGGAAAGGATGTGACCTTGGGCAAGGTGATTCTCTTTCAGGAAGTGCAATTCAGGGATTCAGGGAGAGGAACCCAGCTGAGTTCAGAGAAACTCACAGATGCCTGCTACCAGCACTCCCAGCAGCTGGGGAATGAGTGACTCAGCTCCATGAGGGTATCTGGGTGACACACCATAGAACAGTCCGGAAGGGGTTGTGAAATTGACTTTTCTCTGCAACTTGCTTCCCTGTTCTCTTACCAGTGTGTAATCTTAGTGCATATTTGGATTTTCTTGCACTGACAGCCGTAGCTCTTTGGGCTTCCTGTCCCACTTCCTACTGTGAATGTATTCTGAATGTGTGTGTATGTGTGTGTTGATGCATATGGGAGCCATGTAGGGGAGCATACGGGCCCATGTGTATGTGCAGATACACCTGTGTGCATATGTGTGTTTGTGTTTCCCACCAACATCTATCAAGACTCATTTCTGTATTAGTTTCTCAGGCAGAATTCAATTTTGGGGGGCTGCCCTGCCTCCATGTATAACTCTGACTGCAATAAGAGCATCAGAGTCCTGTCTCTGCTCTGTTTCTGTACTCAATGCATCTCTGAGTTCCAATCTTTAACCTTGAGAACCTGATCAACACTT
>NW_007226778.1:0-517 GCF_000164805.1 Carlito syrichta
GATTCCACTATATACATAATTTTAAAATCATGTCTTATCACTTTGTCTGTGGATACATATATAAACTATGAAAGCATATGGATAGATCTTCCCAAACTCCAGTGAAAAATCTTTACTAGAGAAATGGTTATTAACAGTATCTGGGTTTTGTTTTTCTTAATTGTAGGAAATGGAATATGTCATAAGTGCTATATATAGGGTGTCAAAAATATATTTACATTTAAGAGATGTTGTCTACGTATTGCTTTTCAAAGATGAATTGGAGCCAGGCTTGGTGGCTCAGCCTGTAATCCCGTGCCTTTGGGAGGCTGAGGTGAGTGGATTGCCAGAGCCGGCGGGTTCGAGACCCGCCTGGGCAACTTGGCGAGACCTCATCTCTACAATAAATCAAAAATTAGCCGGGCATGGTAGCGCACACCTGTAGTTCCAGCTACTTGAAAGGCTGAGGTGGAAGGATCGCCGGAGCCCAGCAGGTCGAGGCTGCAGTGGCTGGGAACGGCCACTGCACTCCAGTCTG
>NW_007226779.1:0-529 GCF_000164805.1 Carlito syrichta
TCTTGCTTGAATAAAGCTGCCTTACTGCATCTGTATTCCCTCAGTATTGCATATTGAAGTTATTTTACTTTAATCTTGATCCTTGAAGGACAGCTTGGCTGGATATAAAATCATTGGGTCACACTCTTTGCTCATAAGTCTCTTAAGAATGCTGTCCATTATTGGCTGGCTTTGTATGTTGCTGATAAAAAACTGATGTCAGTTTAATATTCTTATCCTTATAAGTAATTTGACCTTTTTGCCTGGAGGCCCTGTAGTAGACTGAAAACTGACTCCCAAAGGATATGTCCATATCCATATCCCTAGAACGTGAGACCGTTACCTTATTTGGAAAAACAATCTCTGCAGATGTCATTAAGTTTAGATTCTTGAGATATTTTTCATCTGGATTATCTAGGTGGGTCCCAAACTCAATGACAAGTATTATTAGAAAAGAAGGGCACTTGAAAAAGAAAAAAAAAGAAGGGCACTTTGAGGTAGAACTGAGAGAGACTGTAGAGGAAAGACACAGGAATAAAAGGAAAAGACC
>NW_007226780.1:0-479 GCF_000164805.1 Carlito syrichta
ACATACGTTTATATCTTCTCTTATTTCTGGAAAGTTTTTTTGAATTGTAGTTCTCCATTGCTTTGTTATAATAGGAACTCCTATTATATGTATGCTAGACCTTAGTTGCCTGTCTTACATTCCAATCACATTATCTTTAACCCTGTTTACATTTTTCTTTATCCTTTTGATTATTTTACTGCCTTTCTTCAATGTTAAAATTGTTCAACATCCAAATATATTGTCCTCTGAGCACCTTGTCATTTATTCTTCATTTTTGAAATGCCTTTGTAGTTTTCCTCAATTTAATTCCCTAGGTCAAGCCATTCCTGTTGCATTTTTTTGGTGTGTCCATTTGTGGTCTTGGTTTTTAAATTTCTGATTCTAGGGGTGTCCCCCCCTAAATAACTCCAGTTGTTTGAACATAATTACTTCAGTTTAGATTGTTGAGTTACAGTTTTTTTCTGTTCTGTGGTTGGTTTGGGTGAAAAATTTTCACC
>NW_007226781.1:0-1593 GCF_000164805.1 Carlito syrichta
AAAGTATCTCCATAGGTATATTGCATCAAAGGAAGAGTACTTTGAAGGTGACTAAACATGTAAGAATAATTACATATTTTTAAATAAATAAATTTTGGTTTGTTTACATGTTATTCCCTCATACCCTCACTTTTCCTGTTCTCAATTTCTATGCTCATTATCAGCAAAGGAGCATTTATAGCAAAGTATATGGAATGTCATTTGGATTATCTCAACAGTGAAAGGAAAAACTTTCATAATTGTCTTTGCAGCCAAACCCTGCATTCCTAACACCTAGTTCTCCTCATACTCTAAGAAAGAAAACCAAAAGATGATGGAGAAACTCAGCTTCTAAGTTGCCTTGGAGCTGAGTGTGATCCATAACACCCTGGAGATTCAGTTCCTATGCTGAGTTAGATGTATGATCCAATTTTTCTCCTTAATCTTTTTGCTCAAAAGAAAGAAACAAAAACTCCTTTAGTTACTTAATAACTAAGATCTTAAAGCAGTTGACTTAAACCTCCCGGAGTTAGTGGCTTTTGTGCTAATGCACTTGGACCAAATTATTTAAGTTGTAAAGAGATAGACTAGGACAAATCTGCTGTTGTTACATGTCATTACAAAGACCCACAGGCCATGTGCACTATTAAAGTGGTGAAAACAAAACATTTCTTGGAACAACTAGCACAGCACGATTAATTATAGAAGTTTGATATACAAAGATTTAGTGAAAACTGGGTATGCTTTGACCTCTCTGACTAAAGATATATTAGTTGAAGTATAGATTTTAAGGAAAATAAAGAAGCAGTGAGTTCATACCCACAGAATTTATTTGTCTTAATTCATTAGCAGATCCTATTACTCATAGCCTTTGATCTGACAGAACAGGGGAAGGTCCTGGTGAGGCTCACTTAGGGTACCAGCTGACAGGTAACACTATGAATTTGCATGCAGATTTACAGGATACAGTGATATAATTTAGACACAAGTCAAAATAAGCTTCTGCTTTATACAAGCCCAGGTCCCAAAAAACAAGATAAAACTGGCCTTTCTTCCTATTATTTCTACCATCCCAGTTGAAGAAGCTATTATTCCCTTCCCAAACACCTTGAGCTCAAGGGTTTCTACATGCTAAACCCCAAGAGAGAAATGTTTTTAATACCAAACATTGTCATGGTTCAAATGTTTAGAATGCTGTTACCATTTCTTGATTACTTTAGTTTCTATATAATGATAAAACAACATTCAGAGAAGGTTTACTGGTAAGAGTGATTGGTCATTAGTATCAGAAACAGCTGTATTGATGTAATGGGCACAAGAAGCACTGTTTGGATCCAGGGAATTTCTTGTATTCATTTGTCCAGCAGTCATAATCCATGGGGGAACTACAGCAACCAGTAAAAATAAAACCATGAAGAAATTTGATCTTGCAGAAATGAAGTACTGTAATCATCCATCAGGTAGGAAACACCATTCAGTTTATATGTTGGTGGATATTATAGGAAAAATAGAATGAATGTTGCAAGAATACAGGTATGACTCTATGGATTCATCCAAGTAAAATGTCACATTGCCAACACCTAAAGCAGCTATGATTTATGATAGTTTATTGTT
>NW_007226782.1:0-764 GCF_000164805.1 Carlito syrichta
TGTCATTACAAAGACCCACAGGCCATGTGCACTATTAAAGTAGGTGAAAACAAAACATTTCTTGGAACAACTAGCACAGCACGATTAATTATAGAAGTTTGATATACAAAGATTTAGTGAAAACTGGGTATGCTTTGACCTCTCTGACTAAAGATATATTAGTTGAAGTATAGATTTTAAGGAAAATAAAGAAGCAGTGAGTTCATACCCACAGAATTTATTTGTCTTAATTCATTAGCAGATCCTATTACTCATAGCCTTTGATCTGACAGAACAGGGGAAGGTCCTGGTGAGGCTCACTTAGGGTACCAGCTGACAGGTAACACTATGAATTTGCATGCAGATTTACAGGATACAGTGATATAATTTAGACACAAGTCAAAATAAGCTTCTGCTTTATACAAGCCCAGGTCCCAAAAAACAAGATAAAACTGGCCTTTCTTCCTATTATTTCTACCATCCCAGTTGAAGAAGCTATTATTCCCTTCCCAAACACCTTGAGCTCAAGGGTTTCTACATGCTAAACCCCAAGAGAGAAATGTTTTTAATACCAAACATTGTCATGGTTCAAATGTTTAGAATGCTGTTACCATTTCTTGATTACTTTAGTTTCTATATAATGATAAAACAACATTCAGAGAAGGTTTACTGGTAAGAGTGATTGGTCATTAGTATCAGAAACAGCTGTATTGATGTAATGGGCACAAGAAGCACTGTTTGGATCCAGGGAATTTCTTGTATTCATTTGTCCAGCAGTCATAATC
>NW_007226783.1:0-751 GCF_000164805.1 Carlito syrichta
AAGCAGTGAGTTCATACCCACAGAATTTATTTGTCTTAATTCATTAGCAGATCCTATTACTCATAGCCTTTGATCTGACAGAACAGGGGAAGGTCCTGGTGAGGCTCACTTAGGGTACCAGCTGACAGGTAACACTATGAATTTGCATGCAGATTTACAGGATACAGTGATATAATTTAGACACAAGTCAAAATAAGCTTCTGCTTTATACAAGCCCAGGTCCCAAAAAACAAGATAAAACTGGCCTTTCTTCCTATTATTTCTACCATCCCAGTTGAAGAAGCTATTATTCCCTTCCCAAACACCTTGAGCTCAAGGGTTTCTACATGCTAAACCCCAAGAGAGAAATGTTTTTAATACCAAACATTGTCATGGTTCAAATGTTTAGAATGCTGTTACCATTTCTTGATTACTTTAGTTTCTATATAATGATAAAACAACATTCAGAGAAGGTTTACTGGTAAGAGTGATTGGTCATTAGTATCAGAAACAGCTGTATTGATGTAATGGGCATAAGAAGCACTGTTTGGATCCAGGGAATTTCTTGTATTCATTTGTCCAGCAGTCATAATCCATGGGGGAACTACAGCAACCAGTAAAAATAAAACCATGAAGAAATTTGATCTTGCAGAAATGAAGTACTGTAATCATCCATCATGTAGGAACACCATTCAGTTTATATGTTGGGTGGATATTATAGGAAAATAGAATGAATGTTGCAAGAATACAGGTATGACTCTATGGATTCATC
>NW_007226784.1:0-2023 GCF_000164805.1 Carlito syrichta
AAGAAGCACTGTTTGGATCCAGGGAATTTCTTGTATTCATTTGTCCAGCAGTCATAATCCATGGGGGAACTACAGCAACCAGTAAAAATAAAACCATGAAGAAATTTGATCTTGCAGAAATGAAGTACTGTAATCATCCATCAGGTAGGAAACACCATTCAGTTTATATGTTGGTGGATATTATAGGAAAAATAGAATGAATGTTGCAAGAATACAGGTATGACTCTATGGATTCATCCAAGTAAAATGTCACATTGCCAACACCTAAAGCAGCTATGATTTATGATAGTTTATTGTTATATGTTTCTTCAGTTTTTTTCTCATTGGATAAGCATGGCAGCTAATATTTTTTATTTTATCTGGAAGTATGATTAAATTGTATCACTAGTATCGCTCTATGATGATATTAATATATGAGTCAAGGCATAGTAAATACTAAAGGGAGCAGTGATGAGATGTGCTAGATGATTTCCCTTTGCTCTCCATATCTACTTTCTACTCTTCTTCAACTTGCTAGTACTACCTACTAGTTTAGGAATTTGGGACCAAATGCTCAACTTTTTAAATATCAAGTTCCATGTGCTATTTTATACATATAAATGAGAAAAATAATATTGACATAAGTTCTGAAGTACAATTTAAAAAGAGCACCCATGAATCCTCTACCCAAATAAAGAGTTGGAATATTACCAAGAGTCTTAATATGGCATTTTGCATTCATTTGTTTCTGGTTATTTAACTTATAAACTATTCACCACAAATCCAATTAGTTCATTTTTTTTCAAAATATATCCAGAATCTGACAATATCTTACCACTTCCGTCACCAAAACCCTGGATTTCTTACTATAATCGCCTGTTTAAACTTCCTAACAGATCTCCCAGATTTATCATTTGTCTTTATCCCTTCCATTCCCCCCCATAGAAGTCAAAATAATTATTTAAAAATATAATTCAAATCATGTAACTCCTCTGCTCAAAACCCTGTCATCATTTCCCACCTCACTTTTAAAAAATCCTAATTTATCACCATAATTTAGAAGGTGCCACATGATCTTGTTCTTGCTGCCCTCTCTGACCTCAAATCTTCTCATTCTCACCTCAAAAATTTTTCTTTAGCCACCCTAGTCTTCTCTTCATTTCTCATTTTATTTAACTCTCTCACTTTTCTGTTTACTATTCCCTCTAATTGGAATGCTCTGCCTTCACATATCTCCAAAGCTTGCTCTCTCACTTAGTTCACTTTTTGGTCTTTTTAGACCCCACTTAAAATGGCACTCACTTATCTCACAGTTCCATCATTTTTTACTCTTTTTCCCTCCTTAAACTCTATATACATATATTTGTTCATCGTATATTGCCCACCTTTATAATATAAATACAACAAAGACAGGATCTTTGCCTATGTTGTACACTGCTTATTTCTAGCTTGCACAACAGGGTCTGGCACAAAAGAATGATCTTTTATATTCTAGGGCTTGGAGTGGCTGAAACCCTAGACCTTTTACTGGAAGAAGCCTTATGTGTTTACACACAATGTACTGTTATCATTGCTTAAGCGTACTGTGATATGATCATACAAAATGTCAGAAGGACTTAATTATAAAGGATACAATAAATATGAGATACAAACTCAACTTGCATGTGAAGACCTTTATGACAGTAGTACAAAATCTATACAAACACAGGAGATGAATAAATACAACTCCCAAACATATTTTTTCAACAGATGTTTAATTCACAAATAAATATGTCTAAAAGAGAAGTGTTCTAGACATTCAAAATGATGGTCATGAACTATAGGATGATATCAAAAAACATTTTGAATGAGAGAAAATTGACATATAATTATCCATATCAGGATTTTTTAAATCAATGAGATAATGAATATTAGAGAAAAGATTACTAAAATAGTAGTAGAAGACATTTTGAATTAAAGGAAGAAGTTCATTCCTCAATATATTTTCTTCATGGCCTCTAAATAACAGGCGTTTACAGGAAGAGTATTGAGGAATTGAAGGCAA
>NW_007226785.1:0-643 GCF_000164805.1 Carlito syrichta
CCCAATCCACTAGCCTTTGGAGTCATTCCATCATGGAACTATCCCTGCTTTGCTGTTTTGCAGCAGTTTGGTCGACGGCCTCCGAGTTGCTCCACAGAATCCTCAGAGCTGGGTTCTCTCCTTCATTTCTATTTCTTCATCATGAAAGTGCAAGGATGAACACACTATGCCTGTGTGGTGTCCCGTCCTCTCCCACCACACCTGTTGCAGCAGAAGTCCCGGTGCCCATGATTCCAAGAGGACATTCCACCCTCAGAGGCAGGCTGCTCAAACCATATTCTTCTTGCTTCACTGAGTACCTCTTTGTGCTGGTGACTACGCTAGCAATGGAGATACAGTGGCATGCGGAAGCTGTGCACGGTGGACTAAGAAGGGGATTTTGGTGCTAAAAACAACAGCAGTTTCTAAACAACAAACACCTGGTTTGGTTCCAGTGTAACAATAGTAAGCACAAGTCACTCAGAGCCAGAGACACTGCGGCACCAGTAACTAGACTCATTTCCCTAGTTGCATAAAAAGTTCTCAATGAGAGAGTGCCGAATCCTAACCACTAGACCACCAGGGCCCAGCAGGTCGAGGCTGCGGTGGCCGGGAGCGGCCACTGCACTCCAGTCTGGACGACAGAGAGAGACTCCAACTCAAA
>NW_007226786.1:0-789 GCF_000164805.1 Carlito syrichta
AGTCCTACCCATCTTGTAAAGCCCAACTCAGATCCAATTTCCTTTGGGAAATCTTTATGGAATATTCCTGCCCAAACACATACATCTTCCTTCTCTAAATATCCTTTGGGTTTTAAATCAGTTTTATTTGCTTAATGGTCTTAATTATTTAATGAATTTTACCTTTCAAACAATTATTTCAAATCCTTTAATATAAAGGCCATGAATTGACTTTTCTATGCATATCTCGAAGTACCTAGACAAAGTTTGAGGATCAAGTGTTCATTTTCCAGTAAATTATGATGACTGAATTGCATGCATATATGCATGAATGAATGAATTTCTCTCCTTGTGACTGCATAGCAGTGTGGCATTTATAATTTTTCCTGTGGCATTTCAGTTGGCTTAGTGGCTTTTTATTGAATAATTACTGCACAAATGATTTCTATATCTCCCAACCACCATTTAAAAAGTCAAATTTTGAGAGCAGAGTGACTTCCTGTTTGCAGAAACATCTTTCCTTTTCTCAAGAAACACCAGTCTCTCAGCTTCTTCTACCTGTGCCTGAGAATATGCCCTCTCTCACTAATAAAAATGATTGAAAAGCACCTTGAAAATACAAAGTGCCATATAAATGCTAACTGAGGCAATAATAAAACAGTAATAATAACTGTTTGCTGATAAACGTCACTTTCAAGCCCAGGGGAGACATTTTGCACGGGAAAAGCAGAATGGGTTTTGTGCTGGTCTGTGGCCATGCCTCACTCTGAATCACACTGTTCTCCCTCCATTTGGACACCATCCTTCGCA
>NW_007226787.1:0-1705 GCF_000164805.1 Carlito syrichta
TGGGAAATCTTTATGGAATATTCCTGCCCAAACACATACATCTTCCTTCTCTAAATATCCTTTGGGTTTTAAATCAGTTTTATTTGCTTAATGGTCTTAATTATTTAATGAATTTTACCTTTCAAACAATTATTTCAAATCCTTTAATATAAAGGCCATGAATTGACTTTTCTATGCATATCTCGAAGTACCTAGACAAAGTTTGAGGATCAAGTGTTCATTTTCCAGTAAATTATGATGACTGAATTGCATGCATATATGCATGAATGAATGAATTTCTCTCCTTGTGACTGCATAGCAGTGTGGCATTTATAATTTTTCCTGTGGCATTTCAGTTGGCTTAGTGGCTTTTTATTGAATAATTACTGCACAAAT
The DNA here is from genome assembly GCF_000164805.1 of Carlito syrichta. Lineage (NCBI taxonomy): Eukaryota > Metazoa > Chordata > Mammalia > Primates > Tarsiidae > Carlito > Carlito syrichta. The sequence continues at coordinate 376 of NW_007226787.1, forward strand.
GATTTCTATATCTCCCAACCACCATTTAAAAAGTCAAATTTTGAGAGCAGAGTGACTTCCTGTTTGCAGAAACATCTTTCCTTTTCTCAAGAAACACCAGTCTCTCAGCTTCTTCTACCTGTGCCTGAGAATATGCCCTCTCTCACTAATAAAAATGATTGAAAAGCACCTTGAAAATACAAAGTGCCATATAAATGCTAACTGAGGCAATAATAAAACAGTAATAATAACTGTTTGCTGATAAACGTCACTTTCAAGCCCAGGGGAGACATTTTGCAGGGGAAAAGCAGAATGGGTTTTGTGCTGGTCCCTGGGCCATGCCTCACTCTGAATCACACTGTTCTCCCTCCATTTGGACACCATCCTTCGCAATGGTCATGAAATAGTACTGGTATGTAAAATTATTGTCATCACCTATATTGTAGAAAGCAATGTGTTGCCAAGTAATCCATTATCTGACAATTGCCAGGGTTACCTCACTCAAGCTGATCGTTTGGAAAATAGATGGACTGAGAAGGGAGCACACAGGGACTGCTAAGTGCCTGCTGGCCACAGCCCGGCCAGTGGTGTAGCTGATGCATGCATTCCAGTTCTGATTAGCCCTGGGTCAAGTTCTATCAAGGAACTGAATCACTGTGGACCCAGGTGAGCTATCAGTCAACATGGTGGTATTTGAGAGGCTGTGGGGTGTCTCCTTGTCATGATCTTACTCTATGTGCCTATACCCCTTTCTGATAAGGCAGAGAAAAGCAGGGGCAGGGAGAATTACTCAGGACAGAGTTTAACAGGAGACTGGGAGAAGAAAGAAATCAACTGTGAAATGTAGACTTAGGAGCTCAAGCAATGAAGGGATTGTCTAGAGCAGGGGTATCCAACTTTTGGCTTCCTTGGGTTACTTTTGGCTTCCCAGATCCACATCAGATAAAGAAAAACTGTCTTGAGTTGCACATAAATGATATAATATAGGTTGGTGTGTATACATCATAAAACTTTGTACTATTTTTATTATAAAGTTTAGAAAAATGAGAACAATATAAAATGAGTGGGAAATTTGACCTTGTCTTTGTAAAACTACTCTGTCAATGTTGGTTTGATGGAAGTGGTCACAATTCTTAGTTCTCAAGGTGCTTGCAAGAAACGTTTGTTCGAATTTTTCTCTTTGTGTGGTTCATAATTCAAAACAGATGTTCATAAATGTGTATGTGCTGCCAAAACATGATGTCATGAGTGAAACAGGCTTGTGAACTTCAAAATGGAACTAAAAATTACATGATGTTAAAAGATTTCATGGTCCTCATTACTAGCTGTACTCGGTTGCATGTAACCCACA
>NW_007226788.1:0-467 GCF_000164805.1 Carlito syrichta
GCACTGATAAAGGACTTTGGCAAAGTCTCAGGGTACAAAATCAATGTGAAAAAGACAGTTGCATTCTTGTACTCCAACAGCAAGCAGGCAGAAAAACAAATTAAAAAACACAACCCCATTCATAATAACAACAACAAAAAAATGAAATACTTTGGCATCTTTCTAACCAGAGAAATGATAGACCTTTACAAGGAAAACTACAAAACATTGTTCAAAGAAATAAAAGATGACACAAACAGATGAAAAAATATTCTATAGCCATGAATTGGAAGAATCAACATTGCTAAGATGTCATCCAACCCAAAACAATCTACAGATTTAATGCAATGCCCATTAAATTACCAACATCATTCTTCTCAGACCTGGAAATGACAATACAGAAATGCATGTGGAATCATAAATGACTACCAATAGCCAAAACAATCCTCAGCAAAAGAAACAAAGTGGGAGGTATTACACTTCCAGAC
>NW_007226789.1:0-512 GCF_000164805.1 Carlito syrichta
AAAAAAAAATTATCATATATATTTTTCTCCTCCCTTGCTTCCTCCCTCCCCCTCTCCCTCCCTCCCTTCCTCCCTTCCTTCCTTCTTTTTTTTTGATTCACATTTCACTCTGTTAGCCAGGCTGGAGTACAGTGGCACAATCATGACTTACCACAGCCTCAACCTCTTAGGCTCAGGCTATCCTTCTGCTTCAACTTCCCGAGTAGCTGGGATTACAGGCTCCACTCTTAATTTTTAAAAGTTTATGTCATAGAAACCTTCACTGTTCTCAAATTTTCATACTTCAAATATGACAGTGCCCTCATGTCCATTGCAGCATTATTCATAGTAACCAAGACATGGAACCAACCCAAGGGTCTGTCAACAGAGGAATTGATAAAGAGATTGTGGTATAATTATACAATGGAGCCAGGCTCGGTGGCTCAGCCTGTAATCCCGCGCTTTGGGAGGCCGAGGTGAGTGAATTGCATGAGCCCACGGGTTCGAGACCCGCCTGGGCAACTTGGCGAGAC
>NW_007226790.1:0-314 GCF_000164805.1 Carlito syrichta
AACTATAATAATACAATTTGAAGATAGTTGGAGTATCCTTCTCATAAGCCAGATTTGATGACATATGCAAAGCCATATGAATGAAGGGAACGAATAAGAAAACTGATGATGAAAACTTAATATATGGGCCAGGCTCGGTGACTCAGACAGTAACCCCAGCACTTTGGGAGGCCAAGGCGAGTGGATTGCCTGAGCCCGTGAGTTCAAGACCCACCAGGGCAACTTGGCAAGACCTTGTCTCTACAATAAATAAAAAATTAGCCGGGCATGGTGGTGCACGCCTGTAGTTCCGGCTACTTGGAAGGTAGAGGCGG
>NW_007226791.1:0-1524 GCF_000164805.1 Carlito syrichta
GGGCTCAGGCAATCCACTCACCTCAGCCTCCCAAAGGCATGGGATTACAGGCTGAGCCACGGAGCCCAGCTTAGTTATCTTTTTAGAGCTTGTTCTTTCCTTTGGAGGTGGTTTCAACTGCTTATCTCCCATGTTGCCCTTTGCTGAGGCTCCCAATTATATGTCACCTGTCTTATTTTCTTTCCTGTGCTTTAGATTTGCTGTTGTTCATTTTTAGATTCTCTTATTTTACTTTTTAAGAAATGAGGTCTTGCTATGTTTCCTGGGCTGGTCTCTCAAATGATCCTCCTGCTCTGGCCTCCCAAAGCCCTGTGATTAGACGTGAGCCAGTGTGCCCAGCCTATTATTGTTGCTCTCTTTGGTACATTTTTACTGGCTGTGATTTTGTTAATCTTGAATCAGTATGTTCAGAACTAAGGTCTCCCCCCCAACTTAATTTTTCTTCTTTGTTTATATTAATGACCTTGGTATTTTTTTAGTCATCTGGGTTCAAAATCAAAAGGTAACCCATGATTCTTCACTTTCTCCTTTTCTCAGAAGTATGTACTATTTTTTTTTAACTCATTTTATTGCATTGTGATTCCTAATTCTCTTTCTTTCTTTACATTCTTCTAACGACCAGGTATACAACAGGAGTCAATAATCTCTAGATTTTGCCATTAATTGTACATATTGCTGTTAATTGTCCTAAATGCAGCTGTGATCCTGTTCCTTGCCTGATATCAAGCAAACAAAACCAAAAAAACCTCAAAACACTTACTGGGTGTTTCTTCTGTCGGCCACTGTGCTAAATGCTTTGTTCTTATTTGGTCTTCACAATTTATGTTGGTAGATACTGTTATTCTCACTCTACAAATGAAGAACTTGAACTTCATAAACTGGCAGTTATTAGGAAGTAGAAGAGCATGGGATTTGAATCCCAAGCATGTCTTGTAAATCTGTTTTTGGCCACTATCTGCTGAGTGACTCCTGATCCAGCCTGGAATATAATCCTAATTTCTCAGTGTTGCCTTTCAAAACTCCACCTTATTTCATCCTGGTGCCCCTTTAAAAACTTACTTCTTTTAGTTCATCTCGTTACATTCTTTCTGTTCCAGCATCTGTTCCACAAAGAATGTTCTTGTGTCTCCCGATGGATGCTCAGGAAGTATGGAAATGATCACTGGTAAACTGCACCTTACATTGGTATTTAAGCAGTGCATTTGATTTTACCTTATCTCTTTTTCTTTCTCTGATCCAAACACAAAAGCTTATTGGAGTTTTTAAGTGTATATGTCTATAACAGAACCAGATTTTCTTGTTGTAGGCTATCATATGAGTTCTTTATTTTTGGATTATGAGATAATTATGTTGTTTATTTAAATAAATCAGTTTTGTTTCTTGGTGTTGTATATATAAACTTTCCTTTTTTTTGAGTTGGAGTCTCACTCTGTCACCCAGACTGGAGTGCATTGGCAGCTCCCGGCCACCGCAGCCTCGACCTGCTGGGCTCCGGCGATCCTTCCGCCTCAGCCTTCCGAATAG
>NW_007226792.1:0-749 GCF_000164805.1 Carlito syrichta
CAATTTATGTTGGTAGATACTGTTATTCTCACTCTACAAATGAAGAACTTGAACTTCATAAACTGGCAGTTATTAGGAAGTAGAAGAGCATGGGATTTGAATCCCAAGCATGTCTTGTAAATCTGTTTTTGGCCACTATCTGCTGAGTGACTCCTGATCCAGCCTGGAATATAATCCTAATTTCTCAGTGTTGCCTTTCAAAACTCCACCTTATTTCATCCTGGTGCCCCTTTAAAAACTTACTTCTTTTAGTTCATCTCGTTACATTCTTTCTGTTCCAGCATCTGTTCCACAAAGAATGTTCTTGTGTCTCCCGATGGATGCTCAGGAAGTATGGAAATGATCACTGGTAAACTGCACCTTACATTGGTATTTAAGCAGTGCATTTGATTTTACCTTATCTCTTTTTCTTTCTCTGATCCAAACACAAAAGCTTATTGGAGTTTTTAAGTGTATATGTCTATAACAGAACCAGATTTTCTTGTTGTAGGCTATCATATGAGTTCTTTATTTTTGGATTATGAGATAATTATGTTGTTTATTTAAATAAATCAGTTTTGTTTCTTGGTGTTGTATATATAAACTTTCCTTTTTTTTGAGTTGGAGTCTCACTCTGTCACCCAGACTGGAGTGCATTGACAGCTCCCGGCCACCGCAGCCTCGACCTGCTGGGCTCCGGCGATCCTTCCGCCTCAGCCTTCCGAATAGCCGGCATTACAGGCATGCGCTACCACGCCCGGCTGATTTTT
>NW_007226793.1:0-612 GCF_000164805.1 Carlito syrichta
AAAAGCTTATTGGAGTTTTTAAGTGTATATGTCTTTTAACAGAACCAGATTTTTCTTGTTGTAGGCTATCATATGAGTTCTTTTATTTTTGGATTATGAGATAATTATGTTGTTTATTTAAATAAATCAGTTTTGTTTCTTGGTGTTGTATATATAAACTTTCCTTTTTTTTGAGTTGGAGTCTCACTCTGTCACCCAGACTGGAGTGCATTGGCAGCTCCCGGCCACCGCAGCCTCGACCTGCTGGGCTCCGGCGATCCTTCCGCCTCAGCCTTCCGAATAGCCGGCATTACAGGCATGCGCTACCACGCCCGGCTGATTTTTTGATTTATTGGAAAGATGAGGTCTTGCTGCCCAGGCGGCTCTCGAACCCATGGGCTCAGGCAATCCACTCACCTCAGCCTCCCAAAGGCGCGGGATTACAGGTTGAGCCACCAAGCCCGGCTTATATAAACTTTCAAAAAATTAATATTATGGGCTTTGGATTCTTTTCTGTCCATTGAGTTGGATAAATTTCCTAATGAGCTGCAATATTTTCATAAACTCTCTGACATCACAGCTTCTCCTATGCTTTTATGGGTATTAAAGATAGAGTAAAACTATGTTTATACT
>NW_007226794.1:0-723 GCF_000164805.1 Carlito syrichta
GATGGTAACTACTTTGAGCACCTCTTATAATTGCAGAAGTCAAATATGACTTGTATTCATATTTTGTTATTGGTGTATATTGAGTGTTACAATTTTAATACAGTTTTTTTCTTTCTTAAATTGTGTATGCATTTGTGGACACCCTCTGTATAATAAACATCTTTGCCTTTTTCTTTTTAACTGTTGCTAATTTAAAGTCTGTTTTATCTGATACGAACCTGGCTACTCCTAATCATTTTTGGTTTCCATTTGCATGGAGTATTTTTTCCCACCCCTTTTCCTTGATTCTATAGTCTTTCTGTGTTCAGTGGGTCTCTTGAAGGCTGCAGATATTTGGGTTGGGGGTTGTGGGTTTGTGTTTTTTAAAAAATCAATTCTGCCCATCTATATCTTCTTAGTGGGGGCACTGAGCATTTGTGGATGCTTTGCATAATACATTTACATTCAGGGTTAATAATAATATGTAAAGTACTATTCCAGTCAGCATGCTGGTTGTTTTCTGGCTGCTTTATTTATTTTTCTCTATTGTATTGGTGTTGCATAAGGCCTGTGAGCGTTATGATTTCCAGTTTTTTTCCTACTGTTGTATTTCAATATTTTGCTTCTGTAGTTACAATTCCTTTGAGTATTTCTTGTAGAGCTGGTCTACTGGTGACAAATTTTCTCAGTGTTTGCTTGTCAGAGAAAGACTTCATTTCTTCTTCTTTTATGAAACTTAGTTTT
>NW_007226795.1:0-730 GCF_000164805.1 Carlito syrichta
GGGTTGTGGGTTTGTGTTTTTTAAAAAATCAATTCTGCCCATCTATATCTTCTTAGTGGGGGCACTGAGCATTTGTGGATGCTTTGCATAATACATTTACATTCAGGGTTAATAATAATATGTAAAGTACTATTCCAGTCAGCATGCTGGTTGTTTTCTGGCTGCTTTATTTATTTTTCTCTATTGTATTGGTGTTGCATAAGGCCTGTGAGCGTTATGATTTCCAGTTTTTTTCCTACTGTTGTATTTCAATATTTTGCTTCTGTAGTTACAATTCCTTTGAGTATTTCTTGTAGAGCTGGTCTACTGGTGACAAATTTTCTCAGTGTTTGCTTGTCAGAGAAAGACTTCATTTCTTCTTCTTTTATGAAACTTAGTTTTGTAGGAAACCCAATCTTAGGTTGACTGTTACTGCTTGAGAAGATAGAAGATGGGGTCCTAATCCCTTCTGGCTTGCTGGGTTTCTTCTGAGAAGTCTGCTATTAGTCTGATAGGTTTACGTTTGTGTGTTTACATTTGATGCTATTGTCTCACTGCTCTTAAAATTCTTCCCTTAACATTAACTTTACATTCGACAATTATATGCTTCAGGGATGACCTTTTTGAAATGAATCTTCTGGAGATTTTGGAGGCTTTTTGCTTCTAGATGTTTAGATTTCTGGTAGGACCAGAATGTTTTCCTCCATTATTCCCTCAAATAGGTTTTTCAAACCTGTTACTTTCTCTTCTT
>NW_007226796.1:0-707 GCF_000164805.1 Carlito syrichta
CTTTCTCCTAAATCTCATGGAGCAATTTTGTAATCAACTTTTTGAATTCTATCTCTGGAATTTCAAAGACATCATTTTGGTTATGGTCTATTGCTGAATTAGTGTGGCCTTTTGAGGGTTCTGGAGAATTGTTTTTTCATACTGTCAGAGTTATTTTTATGTTTTCTTCTTATTTGTGTAGACTATTTCTTCTTATTTGAGTTTGTCAGAAGGCTCATGTAGGGTTCCCTACAGTGTCCAGAGTGGCCAAGTGCCTTGGATATTGGTGTTAGCTGGGGTCTTGTATCAGGCCTTCCCCAAAGATAATATATTACATCAGATATGATGGGCTGAGTTGTTGACCTCCCACCAGGAGGTGCTTGCAGGAAAGAGCCAGCTGTGATGGTGGCTGTTGGCTTTCTTCTTAGGATATGTTGCTCCAAGAAGTGCCTTGCAACCTAGGCAGAGGGCAGAGCTTTGGGAATTACTGAAACTATTTGTCTGTTTTGAAACTTTGATGAAGGGGGTAGGAAGGGAGATGAGCTCAACCACCCCACTTGTGTGCATCCTTGGCTACCCCAGCAAGAATTGGGAGGGAGTCTCTGGCTGCTGGGATTATACTGTGGTGCAGAGGAGCACAGATTTCACATGAGAGTATGAGTTACTATGGAGTTGAGTCCCACCAGGCACTCCTCCTTATCTCGGGTAGTTTGTGGTCTGAGTGTCAA
>NW_007226797.1:0-529 GCF_000164805.1 Carlito syrichta
TGGATATTGGTGTTAGCTGGGGTCTTGTATCAGGCCTTCCCCAAAGATAAGATATTACATCAGATATGATGGGCTGAGTTGTTGACCTCCCACCAGGAGGTGCTTGCAGGAGAGAGCCAGCTGTGATGGTGGCTGTTGGCTTTCTTCTTAGGATATGTTGCTCCAAGAAGTGCCTTGCAACCTAGGCAGAGGGCAGAGCTTTGGGAATTACTGAAACTATTTGTCTGTTTTGAAACTTTGATGAAGGGGGTAGGAAGGGAGATGAGCTCAACCACCCCACTTGTGTGCATCCTTGGCTACCCCAGCAGGAATTGGGAGGGAGTCTCTGGCTGCTGGGATTATACTGTGGTGCAGAACGAGCACAGAATTCACATGAGGAGTAAGAAGTTACTATGGAGTTGAGTCCCACCAGGCACTCCTCCTTAGCCTCGGGTAGTTTGTGGTCTGAGTGTCAAAGTGCAGTTGGCCTCAAGTGTTCTGCTGGCAGCTGGCCCCAGCCAGGAACTATCTGACACCACAGGATTTGTCC
>NW_007226798.1:0-714 GCF_000164805.1 Carlito syrichta
ATAAGATATTACATCAGATATGATGGGCTGAGTTGTTGACCTCCCACCAGGAGGTGCTTGCAGGAGAGAGCCAGCTGTGATGGTGGCTGTTGGCTTTCTTCTTAGGATATGTTGCTCCAAGAAGTGCCTTGCAACCTAGGCAGAGGGCAGAGCTTTGGGAATTACTGAAACTATTTGTCTGTTTTGAAACTTTGATGAAGGGGGTAGGAAGGGAGATGAGCTCAACCACCCCACTTGTGTGCATCCTTGGCTACCCCAGCAGGAATTGGGAGGGAGTCTCTGGCTGCTGGGATTATACTGTGGTGCAGAACGAGCACAGAATTCACATGAGGAGTAAGAAGTTACTATGGAGTTGAGTCCCACCAGGCACTCCTCCTTAGCCTCGGGTAGTTTGTGGTCTGAGTGTCAAAGTGCAGTTGGCCTCAAGTGTTCTGCTGGCAGCTGGCCCCAGCCAGGAACTATCTGACACCACAGGATTTGTCCCTCCCAAGCTGGCCAAAGAGCTGCTGCAACACTGCCAAGTGTTGAGTTCCTGGTGTATGGCAGCTGGACCTGCTCAGGTCTTTTTGTTCCTACAGCACTTTATGTTGGTTTTGGCAGAGCATAGCTGTAGGTAAGGAAGTTTCCCATGAGGGATTAGAGTCCTGCAAGGATCAGTGGTCCCTCCAAGTTCATGGCAGGAGTACAGACCTCCTGAATTCCTCTCACTCACCT
>NW_007226799.1:0-854 GCF_000164805.1 Carlito syrichta
TTTGATGTAAAACCCTTTGGAGTGAACAGACCACATGGATGTGAAATGATCTGTGCCTACTTATTTATAACTATGAACAAGCAAAGTTGTTAAAAAAAAAACCCTTGTGAATTAGTAAAGTGGTAAAAGTGACTTAACCTTATTATGCAATGCAGGGTATTTAACATTTAAAGATTTACCTGTCTCATAAGAGGGTGCTAGTTAGGCACAACAAGCGATTTAATTATTTGTTTATAAAATACAACTTTGGCAAGCCTGATATAGCAAACAGTGCAGTTATTTAGTACTAATGTTAACACATGGTAAGGTTGGAAGCAAAATTTGCTAGAGTACTTGCAAGTTTGGTTGGAAAAACAGATTAAAATTACAGTTGACCTTTTTTTAGTTAGTTAACAAGATTAATTTTCATGATTCCTTTACTTTTGTCTGGGAAGGATGGTTGATATAGTTCCAGTTTAAATTTAACTTGAGAGAGATTTATCATATGAAAACAACAAACAGCCGGGCTTGGTGGCTCAGCCTGTAATCCCGCACCTTTGGGAGGCTGAGGTGAATGGATTGCCTGAGCCCGCAGGTTAGAGACCCACCTGGGCAGCCAGACCTCATGTCTACAATAAATCAAAAAATCAGCCGGGCGTGGTAGTGCATGCCTGTAATTCCAGCTATTTGAAAGGTTCAGGCGGAAGGATCGCCGGAGCCCAGCAGATCGAGGCTGCAGTGCCCGGGAGTGGCCACTGCACTCCAGTCTGGGAGACAGAGTGAGACTCAAACTCAAAAAAAAAAAATCCTTTTGTCCCGGCCACCCCCCACTCCAGAAGAGACCTGTTAAGCCACGTGGAAACCTGAAGGGGCTT